>NW_024465605.1:0-51541 GCF_017591425.1 Ochotona curzoniae
AAGTGAAAACTTTAGATTTCTATATTTCTCTGATGACAGTTGGTTCTGCCTTATTTGCAATAGGCAGTATAGTTGAAGAGTGGGCTTTGGTTGCCATAAAAACATAGTATAGAGTGTATATTTTGAATCACAGTGCATTTCTTATGTTTCTTTCTTACATTTTCTTTTTTTATAAAATTTATTTTTATATTCTTTACATACTTAGTTAGAGTAAGAAGGTTCAAGGGCTACAGGAAAGTGGATAATACTAGTATGTTTTCCATATTGTTACCTTCATGTTTAAAAGGGGGGTATTAAGGGAGAAGGCCCACCCAATTTCCCACCCTCCCCAAGTCCCGGGCGTAGGGCATGCTCTGAGGTTCTTGCTCGAGTGGTTTTGATGTTGCAACAGTTATGAATCGCTGTCAATCTTGCCTCTCCAAGCACTATGAGGTCTTTGAAAAATCCACTGATTGACATAGTCCATCATAGCTGAGATGGTTGGTTGACCTGTTCTGTCTTCTCTCTTTTCTTCGTTAGGGTTCTGAGTCCAGCATTTAGATTAGGAAGATCTCCAAAGAAACTTCTTGTATGTGCTAACAAGTACAGGGCCAGGCACTGTCCATTGCTCCAATCAGCTGGTGGTTGTAATTGCTGGGTTGGTTCTGTTTTCACTCCCGACTTCCACTGGAACCAATGGGTGTTGCAGTCCAGCCTGGTTCTGCCCCGCACATATTTGGCCCTCACCTAAACCAGTGGGAGCTGCAGCCTAGTTGGAGCGACCCACAATAACCCCCACCAGGACCGCCCCTACTCTGGTTTGCCAGTAAGTGTAGCAGTAATCCAGTCTGACCCACACCCCATTCCACCCCAGCCACTGTTTAGTTTTATGTCCTCCTGTGGAAGTGGTAACCCAAGAGAGATGAGCCCACTATTTCCCTCCCAGGCCTCTCCCACTCCCAGATTCCAGTTACTGCTGCCCAAACAAACCTCGCCCACTTTAAATCTGTTTGCACCAGTAGGAATAATCCACCGAGCCCGGCTTTTCCCTGATCTAGTCCACATGAGGCGCACAGGTGTGGTAGCTCTGCCTAGTCTGGTCTGCCCCCATCCCAGCCCATGCTCTCCTGCGGAAGTAGCTATCCTGCAAAGGAACCCTCCCTTATTCCCCTCCCCTGCTGGCTCTGCCTACTTCCTTTCTTGTTCTCAGGCTGGTTGGGCGCTGCGGTCCCCTCCGGTACAGGCAACCTCACCTTGGCATTCCATATTGTGCACTAGTCTTTGTTGCGACCGAACCTGGGTCGACCCACACTGGTGCCTGGATTTGCCAGTGGATGACGTGGACAGATTCAGCCTGGTCTTGCCCCCACGTCTGCCAAGTGTATGCCTGTGGGTAGCTTTCCATGGCCTTTTCTGGGCTGTTTCCTATCATGTTTCTTGCGCTGACCTGCCGGGTCTGTGTCCTGCCAGAGGAGTTGCCCAGGCTCCTCCATCAGAACCTCTCCCAATGACAGGTTACACGCTTACCAGTGGGTCCATGAGCCAATCCTACTCAGTCCACCTCCTGTCATAGCAGGAACTGTGGCTTTTCCTGACTGGCCTTCCACCCAATCTGGTTCTTGCTGTTGGATGTTCCAGCCCAGCCATGGTTTGTCCATACCTACGTATGGCTCACACATGGCTCAGTAGGGGTTTGAGACCTTGCCTAGTCTATCACACATCTGCCCTGGTCCTCCAGAACACCAGGGGGAGTCGGGGTCCAGCCCGGTTCGGTGCATCCAATCCCAGTCCACACTTGTGCCAAGGGAGACTACAACTGTATCCAGATCAGAATGCAGCCCCCCTTCCAGGCCATGCGCCTCTTTGTGGGAACCTCAACCCAGCTAGGGTTGTCCCCTTTGCTCCCCAACCGGGTCTGTTCCCAGCGATAGATCACTCGCATGCCAGTGGTTGCTCTGACTCAGCACAGCTCCTCACCTGTCCCGACCTCTGCCTTAGACACTGTGGCTTCGTGTCCCTGGCTCCTGCAGACCAGTAGGTACAAGAGCCTAGCTTGGCATGACCTAGCTCCCTCCTGGTTTCTAGTTTTGCTTGTGGGCTAAGGTTTGCTCCTTTGTACCAGATCTACTCTGTTCCCCACCAGTTGACACATTAGCCAGCCGTTGGAGCTACTTTTGCAGGACAAGCCCCAAGCCCAGGCTACTGCATGGACTGGTATTTGGTGTCCAGCATTATTAGTGATTACAACTTTTACAAAGAAAGAGTTACTGCCTGTTTCAGGTCCGAGAATCACAATGGGTTCAACCTGGAGCTAATTAAGCAGCGACTGAAAGAACCAAATCCCCAGAGCTCCACAGCCGGGCGGCCAGCAGGCGGAGCCTGGCACCAATGGCGCACTGGCCGCCCGGGGAGAACGGCTCACCATGTGCCCTTGGCGGCCGTCTGGGATCCAGGCATGAGACGCCCCGTCCTGAGACCCACCAGCTGCCAGGAGGCTGCTGGAGGTTTAAATAACCCAGGCCCAAGGTCGCGCCCCTCCCAAATCCCCTTCACCACCCAATGAGGGCGGTGGCTGGATGCCGGACCTGCTCGGTCCCAGAGGCCTCCCCCCTCGGTCTACTCACCCCAAAGGAAGCAGCCTCTGGAACCCAGCAGGCCCGGACACGGCTCACCATGTGCCCATGGCGGCCGTCTGGGATCCAGGCATGAGACGCCCCGTCCTGAGACCCACCAGCTGCCAGGAGGCTGCTGGAGGTTTAAATAACCCAGGCCCAAGGTCGCGCCCCTCCCAAATCCCCTTCACCACCCCATGAGGGCGGTGGCTGGGCCCGGACCTGCTCAGTCCCAGAGGCCTCCCCCCTCGGTCTACTCACCCGAAGGAAGCGGCCCCCGAAACCCAGCACGCCCGGGGAGAACGGCTCACCATGTGCCCATGGCGGCCGTCTGGGATCCAGGCATGAGACGCCCCGTCCTGAGACCCACCAGCTGCCAGGAGGCTGCTGGAGGTTTAAATAACCCAGGCCCAAGGTCGCGCCCCTCCCAAATCCCCTTCACCACCCAATGAGGGCGGTGGCTGGATGCCGGACCTGCTCGGTCCCAGAGGCCTCCCCCCTCGGTCTACTCACCCCAAAGGAAGCAGCCTCTGGAACCCAGCAGGCCCGGACACGGCTCACCATGTGCCCATGGCGGCCGTCTGGGATCCAGGCATGAGACGCCCCGTCCTGAGACCCACCAGCTGCCAGGAGGCTGCTGGAGGTTTAAATACCCAGGCCCAAGGTCGCGCCCCTCCCAAATCCCATTCACCGCCCCATGAGGGCGGTGGCTGGTGCCGGACCTGCCCGGTCCCAGAGGCCTCCCCCCTCGGTCTACTCACCCCGAAGGAAGCAGCCTCCGAAACCCAGCAGGCCCGGAGCACGGCTCACCATGTGCCCATGGCGGCCGTCTGGGATCCAGGCATGAGACGCCCCGTCCTGAGACCCACCAGCTGCCAGGAGGCTGCTGGAGGTTTAAATAACCCAGGCCCAAGGTCGCGCCCCTCCCAAATCCCCTTCACCACCCAATGAGGGCGGTGGCTGGATGCCGGACCTGCTCGGTCCCAGAGGCCTCCCCCCTCGGTCTACTCACCCCAAAGGAAGCAGCCTCTGGAACCCAGCAGGCCCGGACACGGCTCACCATGTGCCCATGGCGGCCGTCTGGGATCCAGGCATGAGACGCCCCGTCCTGAGACCCACCAGCTGCCAGGAGGCTGCTGGAGGTTTAAATAACCCAGGCCCAAGGTCGCGCCCCTCCCAAATCCCATTCACCGCCCCATGAAGGCGGCGGGTGGAGCCGGACCTGCTCGGTCCCAGAGGCCTCCCCCCTCGGTCTACTCACCCCAAGGAAGCAGCCTCTGAAACCCAGCAGGCCCGGGACACGGCTCACCATGTGCCCATGGCGGCCGTCTGGGATCCAGGCATGAGACGCCCCGTCCTGAGACCCACCAGCTGCCAGGAGGCTGCTGGAGGTTTAAATAACCCAGGCCCAAGGTCGCGCCCCTCCCAAATCCCCTTCACCACCCAATGAGGGCGGTGGCTGGATGCCGGACCTGCTCGGTCCCAGAGGCCTCCCCCCTCGGTCTACTCACCCCAAAGGAAGCAGCCTCTGGAACCCAGCAGGCCCGGACACGGCTCACCATGTGCCCATGGCGGCCGTCTGGATCCAGGCATGAGACGCCCCGTCCTGAGACCCACCAGCTGCCAGGAGGCTGCTGGAGGTTTAAATAACCCAGGCCCAAGGTCGCGCCCCTCCCAAATCCCCTTCACCACCCAATGAGGGCGGTGGCTGGATGCCGGACCTGCTCGGTCCCAGAGGCCTCCCCCCTCGGTCTACTCACCCCAAAGGAAGCAGCCTCTGGAACCCAGCAGGCCCGGACACGGCTCACCATGTGCCCATGGCGGCCGTCCGGAATCCAGGCATGAGACGCCCCGTCCTGAGACCCACCAGCTGCCAGGAGGCTGCTGGAGGTTTAAATAACCCAGGCCCAAGGTCGCGCCCCTCCCAAATCCCCTTCACCACCCAATGAGGGCGGTGGCTGGATGCCGGACCTGCTCGGTCCCAGAGGCCTCCCCCCTCGGTCTACTCACCCCAAAGGAAGCAGCCTCTGGAACCCAGCAGGCCCGGACACGGCTCACCATGTGCCCATGGCGGCCGTCCGGAATCCAGGCATGAGACGCCCCGTCCTGAGACCCACCAGCTGCCAGGAGGCTGCTGGAGGTTTAAATACCCAGGCCCAAGGTCGCGCCCCTCCCAAATCCCCTTCACCACCCAATGAGGGCGGTGGCTGGATGCCGGACCTGCTCGGTCCCAGAGGCCTCCCCCCTCGGTCTACTCACCCCAAAGGAAGCAGCCTCTGGAACCCAGCAGGCCCGGACACGGCTCACCATGTGCCCATGGCGGCCGTCTGGAATCCAGGCATGAGACGCCCCGTCCTGAGACCCACCAGCTGCCAGGAGGCTGCTGGAGGTTTAAATAACCCAGGCCCAAGGTCGCGCCCCTCCCAAATCCCCTTCACCACCCAATGAGGGCGGTGGCTGGATGCCGGACCTGCTCGGTCCCAGAGGCCTCCCCCCTCGGTCTACTCACCCCAAAGGAAGCAGCCTCTGGAACCCAGCAGGCCCGGACACGGCTCACCATGTGCCCATGGCGGCCGTCCAGAATCCAGGCATGAGACGCCCCGTCCTGAGACCCACCAGCTGCAAGAAGGCTGCTGGAGGTTTAAATTCCCAGGCCCAAGGTCGCGCCCCTCCCAAATCCCCTTCACCGCCCAATGAGGGCGGTGGCTGGATGCCGGACCTGCTCGGTCCCAGAGGCCTCCCCCCTCGGTCTACTCACCCCAAAGGAAGCAGCCTCTGGAACCCAGCAGGCCCGGACACGGCTCACCATGTGCCCATGGCGGCCGTCTGGGATCCAGGCATGAGACGCCCCGTCCTGAGACCCACCAGCTGCCAGGAGGCTGCTGGAGGTTTAAATAACCCAGGCCCAAGGTCGCGCCCCTCCCAAATCCCCTTCACCACCCAATGAGGGCGGTGGCTGGATGCCGGACCTGCTCGGTCCCAGAGGCCTCCCCCCTCGGTCTACTCACCCCAAAGGAAGCAGCCTCTGGAACCCAGCAGGCCCGGACACGGCTCACCATGTGCCCATGGCGGCCGTCTGGGATCCAGGCATGAGACGCCCCGTCCTGAGACCCACCAGCTGCCAGGAGGCTGCTGGAGGTTTAAATTCCCAGGCCTAAGGTCGCGCCCCTCCCAAATCCCCTTCACCACCCAATGAGGGCGGTGGCTGGATGCCGGACCTGCTCGGTCCCAGAGGCCTCCCCCCTCGGTCTACTCACCCCAAAGGAAGCAGCCTCTGGAACCCAGCAGGCCCGGACACGGCTCACCATGTGCCCATGGCGGCCGTCTGGAATCCAGGCATGAGACGCCCCGTCCTGAGACCCACCAGCTGCCAGGAGGCTGCTGGAGGTTTAAATAACCCAGGCCCAAGGTCGCGCCCCTCCCAAATCCCTTCACCACCCAATGAGGGCGGTGGCTGGATGCCGGACCTGCTCGGTCCCAGAGGCCTCCCCCCTCGGTCTACTCACCCCAAAGGAAGCAGCCTCTGGAACCCAGCAGGCCCGGACACGGCTCACCATGTGCCCATGGCGGCCGTCTGGAATCCAGGCATGAGACGCCCCGTCCTGAGACCCACCAGCTGCCAGGAGGCTGCTGGAGGTTTAAATTACCCAGGCCCAAGGTCGCGCCCCTCCCAAATCCCCTTCACCACCCAATGAGGGCGGTGGCTGGATGCCGGACCTGCTCGGTCCCAGAGGCCTCCCCCCTCGGTCTACTCACCCCAAAGGAAGCAGCCTCTGGAACCCAGCAGGCCCGGACACGGCTCACCATGTGCCCATGGCGGCCGTCCGGAATCCAGGCATGAGACGCCCCGTCCTGAGACCCACCAGCTGCCAGGAGGCTGCTGGAGGTTTAAATATCCCAGGCCTAAGGTCGCGCCCCTCCCAAATCCCCTTCACCACCCAATGAGGGCGGTGGCTGGATGCCGGACCTGCTCGGTCCCAGAGGCCTCCCCCCTCGGTCTACTCACCCCAAAGGAAGCAGCCTCTGGAACCCAGCAGGCCCGGACACGGCTCACCATGTGCCCATGGCGGCCGTCCGGAATCCAGGCATGAGACGCCCCGTCCTGAGACCCACCAGCTGCCAGGAGGCTGCTGGAGGTTTAAATAACCCAGGCCCAAGGTCGCGCCCCTCCCAAATCCCCTTCACCACCCAATGAGGGCGGTGGCTGGATGCCGGACCTGCTCGGTCCCAGAGGCCTCCCCCCTCGGTCTACTCACCCCAAAGGAAGCAGCCTCTGGAACCCAGCAGGCCCGGACACGGCTCACCATGTGCCCATGGCGGCCGTCCGGAATCCAGGCATGAGACGCCCCGTCCTGAGACCCACCAGCTGCCAGGAGGCTGCTGGAGGTTTAAATTCCCAGGCCTAAGGTCGCGCCCCTCCCAAATCCCCTTCACCACCCAATGAGGGCGGTGGCTGGATGCCGGACCTGCTCGGTCCCAGAGGCCTCCCCCCTCGGTCTACTCACCCCAAAGGAAGCAGCCTCTGGAACCCAGCAGGCCCGGACACGGCTCACCATGTGCCCATGGCGGCCGTCCGGAATCCAGGCATGAGACGCCCCGTCCTGAGACCCACCAGCTGCCAGGAGGCTGCTGGAGGTTTAAATTCCCAGGCCTAAGGTCGCGCCCCTCCCAAATCCCCTTCACCACCCAATGAGGGCGGTGGCTGGATGCCGGACCTGCTCGGTCCCAGAGGCCTCCCCCCTCGGTCTACTCACCCCAAAGGAAGCAGCCTCTGGAACCCAGCAGGCCCGGACACGGCTCACCATGTGCCCATGGCGGCCGTCCGGAATCCAGGCATGAGACGCCCCGTCCTGAGACCCACCAGCTGCCAGGAGGCTGCTGGAGGTTTAAATTCCCAGGCCTAAGGTCGCGCCCCTCCCAAATCCCCTTCACCACCCAATGAGGGCGGTGGCTGGATGCCGGACCTGCTCGGTCCCAGAGGCCTCCCCCCTCGGTCTACTCACCCCAAAGGAAGCAGCCTCTGGAACCCAGCAGGCCCGGACACGGCTCACCATGTGCCCATGGCGGCCGTCCGGAATCCAGGCATGAGACGCCCCGTCCTGAGACCCACCAGCTGCCAGGAGGCTGCTGGAGGTTTAAATTCCCAGGCCTAAGGTCGCGCCCCTCCCAAATCCCCTTCACCACCCAATGAGGGCGGTGGCTGGATGCCGGACCTGCTCGGTCCCAGAGGCCTCCCCCCTCGGTCTACTCACCCCAAAGGAAGCAGCCTCTGGAACCCAGCAGGCCCGGACACGGCTCACCATGTGCCCATGGCGGCCGTCCGGAATCCAGGCATGAGACGCCCCGTCCTGAGACCCACCAGCTGCCAGGAGGCTGCTGGAGGTTTAAATTCCCAGGCCTAAGGTCGCGCCCCTCCCAAATCCCCTTCACCACCCAATGAGGGCGGTGGCTGGATGCCGGACCTGCTCGGTCCCAGAGGCCTCCCCCCTCGGTCTACTCACCCCAAAGGAAGCAGCCTCTGGAACCCAGCAGGCCCGGACACGGCTCACCATGTGCCCATGGCGGCCGTCCGGAATCCAGGCATGAGACGCCCCGTCCTGAGACCCACCAGCTGCCAGGAGGCTGCTGGAGGTTTAAATTCCCAGGCCTAAGGTCGCGCCCCTCCCAAATCCCCTTCACCACCCAATGAGGGCGGTGGCTGGATGCCGGACCTGCTCGGTCCCAGAGGCCTCCCCCCTCGGTCTACTCACCCCAAAGGAAGCAGCCTCTGGAACCCAGCAGGCCCGGACACGGCTCACCATGTGCCCATGGCGGCCGTCCGGAATCCAGGCATGAGACGCCCCGTCCTGAGACCCACCAGCTGCCAGGAGGCTGCTGGAGGTTTAAATTCCCAGGCCCTAAGGTCGCGCCCCTCCCAAATCCCCTTCACCACCCAATGAGGGCGGTGGCTGGATGCCGGACCTGCTCGGTCCCAGAGGCCTCCCCCCTCGGTCTACTCACCCCAAAGGAAGCAGCCTCTGGAACCCAGCAGGCCCGGACACGGCTCACCATGTGCCCATGGCGGCCGTCCGGAATCCAGGCATGAGACGCCCCGTCCTGAGACCCACCAGCTGCCAGGAGGCTGCTGGAGGTTTAAATATCCCAGGCCTAAGGTCGCGCCCCTCCCAAATCCCCTTCACCACCCAATGAGGGCGGTGGCTGGATGCCGGACCTGCTCGGTCCCAGAGGCCTCCCCCCTCGGTCTACTCACCCCAAAGGAAGCAGCCTCTGGAACCCAGCAGGCCCGGACACGGCTCACCATGTGCCCATGGCGGCCGTCCGGAATCCAGGCATGAGACGCCCCGTCCTGAGACCCACCAGCTGCCAGGAGGCTGCTGGAGGTTTAAATTCCCAGGCCTAAGGTCGCGCCCCTCCCAAATCCCCTTCACCACCCAATGAGGGCGGTGGCTGGATGCCGGACCTGCTCGGTCCCAGAGGCCTCCCCCCTCGGTCTACTCACCCCAAAGGAAGCAGCCTCTGGAACCCAGCAGGCCCGGACACGGCTCACCATGTGCCCATGGCGGCCGTCTGGGATCCAGGCATGAGACGCCCCGTCCTGAGACCCACCAGCTGCCAGGAGGCTGCTGGAGGTTTAAATTCCCAGGCCTAAGGTCGCGCCCCTCCCAAATCCCCTTCACCACCCAATGAGGGCGGTGGCTGGATGCCGGACCTGCTCGGTCCCAGAGGCCTCCCCCCTCGGTCTACTCACCCCAAAGGAAGCAGCCTCTGGAACCCAGCAGGCCCGGACACGGCTCACCATGTGCCCATGGCGGCCGTCCGGAATCCAGGCATGAGACGCCCCGTCCTGAGACCCACCAGCTGCCAGGA
The DNA here is from genome assembly GCF_017591425.1 of Ochotona curzoniae. Lineage (NCBI taxonomy): Eukaryota > Metazoa > Chordata > Mammalia > Lagomorpha > Ochotonidae > Ochotona > Ochotona curzoniae. Next base: position 9,459 of record NW_024465605.1, read on the forward strand.
GGCTGCTGGAGGTTTAAATTCCCAGGCCTAAGGTCGCGCCCCTCCCAAATCCCCTTCACCACCCAATGAGGGCGGTGGCTGGATGCCGGACCTGCTCGGTCCCAGAGGCCTCCCCCCTCGGTCTACTCACCCCAAAGGAAGCAGCCTCTGGAACCCAGCAGGCCCGGACACGGCTCACCATGTGCCCATGGCGGCCGTCCGGAATCCAGGCATGAGACGCCCCGTCCTGAGACCCACCAGCTGCCAGGAGGCTGCTGGAGGTTTAAATTCCCAGGCCTAAGGTCGCGCCCCTCCCAAATCCCCTTCACCACCCAATGAGGGCGGTGGCTGGATGCCGGACCTGCTCGGTCCCAGAGGCCTCCCCCCTCGGTCTACTCACCCCAAAGGAAGCAGCCTCTGGAACCCAGCAGGCCCGGACACGGCTCACCATGTGCCCATGGCGGCCGTCCGGAATCCAGGCATGAGACGCCCCGTCCTGAGACCCACCAGCTGCCAGGAGGCTGCTGGAGGTTTAAATTCCCAGGCCTAAGGTCGCGCCCCTCCCAAATCCCCTTCACCACCCAATGAGGGCGGTGGCTGGATGCCGGACCTGCTCGGTCCCAGAGGCCTCCCCCCTCGGTCTACTCACCCCAAAGGAAGCAGCCTCTGGAACCCAGCAGGCCCGGACACGGCTCACCATGTGCCCATGGCGGCCGTCCGGAATCCAGGCATGAGACGCCCCGTCCTGAGACCCACCAGCTGCCAGGAGGCTGCTGGAGGTTTAAATTCCCAGGCCTAAGGTCGCGCCCCTCCCAAATCCCCTTCACCACCCAATGAGGGCGGTGGCTGGATGCCGGACCTGCTCGGTCCCAGAGGCCTCCCCCCTCGGTCTACTCACCCCAAAGGAAGCAGCCTCTGGAACCCAGCAGGCCCGGACACGGCTCACCATGTGCCCATGGCGGCCGTCCGGAATCCAGGCATGAGACGCCCCGTCCTGAGACCCACCAGCTGCCAGGAGGCTGCTGGAGGTTTAAATTCCCAGGCCTAAGGTCGCGCCCCTCCCAAATCCCCTTCACCACCCAATGAGGGCGGTGGCTGGATGCCGGACCTGCTCGGTCCCAGAGGCCTCCCCCCTCGGTCTACTCACCCCAAAGGAAGCAGCCTCTGGAACCCAGCAGGCCCGGACACGGCTCACCATGTGCCCATGGCGGCCGTCCGGAATCCAGGCATGAGACGCCCCGTCCTGAGACCCACCAGCTGCCAGGAGGCTGCTGGAGGTTTAAATTCCCAGGCCTAAGGTCGCGCCCCTCCCAAATCCCCTTCACCACCCAATGAGGGCGGTGGCTGGATGCCGGACCTGCTCGGTCCCAGAGGCCTCCCCCCTCGGTCTACTCACCCCAAAGGAAGCAGCCTCTGGAACCCAGCAGGCCCGGACACGGCTCACCATGTGCCCATGGCGGCCGTCCGGAATCCAGGCATGAGACGCCCCGTCCTGAGACCCACCAGCTGCCAGGAGGCTGCTGGAGGTTTAAATTCCCAGGCCTAAGGTCGCGCCCCTCCCAAATCCCCTTCACCACCCAATGAGGGCGGTGGCTGGATGCCGGACCTGCTCGGTCCCAGAGGCCTCCCCCCTCGGTCTACTCACCCCAAAGGAAGCAGCCTCTGGAACCCAGCAGGCCCGGACACGGCTCACCATGTGCCCATGGCGGCCGTCCGGAATCCAGGCATGAGACGCCCCGTCCTGAGACCCACCAGCTGCCAGGAGGCTGCTGGAGGTTTAAATTCCCAGGCCTAAGGTCGTGCCCCTCCCAAATCCCCTTCACCGCCAGGGTTAGAACCGGCGCCCATATTGGATCCCAGGCTTGCAAGGTGAGGACCTTAACCACTTGCACCACTGCGCCCGGCCCTTACATTTTATTTTGATGCAGTTTACACAGTTGAGAAAGGAGCACGCATGCACATGAGGACCCTGATTCAGCTAGGAAGGATGGAGAGATGCGGGAAAGTGGATGAGACCTTTGTTTCCAAATTTTGTTCTTCCTGTGTCTGGGGCATGGGGAAGAAGGAGAGAAGCCACTGCCAGAATCCCCACAATAGAGCCATAGGTCATCTTATTTTCCAGGGTCCCCGCTGTGCAGCATGCTCTGAGGGTTCTGTTCAAGTGATTTCCATAAGTATTCCTTCCCAGTTACATTACTTGACATAGTCCATATTAAAATCTGCATTCATCCAGATCTTTGGTGTAAATATTTGGCTGGGGTAGTTGACAGATTTGTTCTGCCCTCCTTCCTCTTCTATGACAATACATGTCCTCTGCAGGCACAATGAACTGCCATGTCCCCCATATGCATGAGCGCATGCTGTCCACTGCTCCATCTTCAGCAACTGTAGAGAACCAGTTGTGATACATGCACTCCAAGGTCAGAGCAGAGATCTCACGTTTCTCTCCATGGATGGAGTTCTGAATACATCGGTTCAGTTGAATGACCCCTAATGAAATTTTATCTGAGGTGATCCCAGACTTGACTGCTGTGTGCACTTGCCAGTCCAGGGTCCAGTTCAGTGTGTCACCCACATGAGCCTGTGCATATACTGGTGGTTGCAGTTGCTGGATCAGTTTTGTCTCCAGTCCATTCTGTTATGCAAAACCAATGGATGCTGTGGTGAAGCCCAACCATGCCCATCTTGCACTTGGCAGTCACGTACACCGGTTGGGAACTGCATCCCAATCACAGTGACATCCAATATCTCATACTAGGCCTGCCCCACCATGGTTCCTGTATGCGTTGTGTGCAGCAGACTGCTGTGTGCTGCAGTCTTAACCAGTGTGTCCCATTCCAAATCCCAGTATCCATGAGTGTCAGAGGGTTCCATGGTCATGTGTAGCTCAGCCCTTTACAGCTCCTAGCTCTTGAGCAAAGCAGTGGAAATTGCAGTTGCTATCGTATATTCCCCACAGGATCTGTCCCCAGACTTGTTTCTTTGGATGCTTGTCAGTGTCATGGCCCAGCCTAATATTATCTGCCCCTTCTACAAACCTCACTGGCAGTAGTGTGACCTTTCCCTGCCAGCAGCCCCCCCCCACCCGTACCTTTACTACCCACCAATGGATGGTGGTTGGTGGCAGTCCATGCTAACCAGCCCAGCTCAGGTCTCCCATATTGGTGGGTGCATTAGTCTGACCCAGAAAGATCCTATTGGCCTCTCCAATCCACTAGGTATTGGCCCCCTCATTTACCTGCAAGTACGGTTGTTTTGTCAGTAGAAGTCCGTCAGCAGTCATTCCTCACCTGCAACATACTCCTTCAGTGGTCCTGCCTCTCACATCCCCGTACCCCCTTCCCTGAGCAATCCACAGTCCCTGCACCTGGGAGTGCATGGGTTCCACAGCCTAGTCTTCTGAAGCCCAGTCTAACAGTGGGGTGGTGTGCTGGCCTGGAGCACTGCCCACCCCTTAGGTTTCCAAGCTCCTGGCATGTGTGCTGGCCTGAGACCTTGTCTCATCATCAAACCAAGATCCAGCCCACTCAAAGTTCTTCAAACCCAGTCCACCAGCAGACCATGCCAGCAAGCTAAGCGAGGGCTCTCTCCTCCCCTCCTCCACATCTCCTGGGACCAAGCACGTGAGAAAATCTCCAGGATTGTTTTGCCTGCATGGGCATGATCCTCTAGGGCCTTGAATGCCCCCATCAGTGCCATCCTCTGTCACTCTGCAAGCCTGCTCGGCCAAACCCGCAGAAACCCACTTGATTGGTGTCAGTTCAAAGGTGGAGGATGTCAGACACCCATCTTATGGTTCTAATGATCAAAAATTTAAGAGCAAGATGATAATAGGCTCAGCTTCTTCTGAGGTGTCTCTCTCTGACCAACTCACAGCCTCCATCTTTCTATACCCTCACAATGTGTTTTCTTTGTTCCTGTGCATTCTTTTCTAAAGGAAACCAAGTCAGTGTGCGACAGGATTTCACAGGGTATTACTTGCTGCTAATTAACTCCTTTTTTTTTCTTTTTTTTTTTTTTAATTTTTAATAGGCAAGGACAGATTTCCAGAAAAGAGAGCAGAGTGAAAGATCTGTTAGCTGCTGGGTCACACCCCCAAGTGGTTGCAGCGGCCAGACCCAAGCCAATCCAAAGGCAGGAGCCTAGAGCTTCTTCCAATTCTCCCTTGCAGGTGCAGGGTCCCAAAGCACAGGGCCATCCTCTACTGCTTTCCCAGGCCACAAGCTGGGAGCTGAAAGGGAAGTCAAAAAATCATGACAAAATCTGGCACCCACATGGGATCACAGCACATGCAAGGCAAAGACTTTAGTGACTAGGATACCAGGCAGACCAGCTAATTAGATTGTTAAGTGCCTAAAGTAGAGTCATATTGGTGGTCTACCCTTTGTGATACAAAACATTGGGAGACACATTTCTGTCCTTAGCAGTTGGAAGAATGCTGTAATTTGCACAAAAGGCAACGACCATCTCTGAAAAGGATATGGTTTAAATTAGTGTTATGATTGCCCTTAATTTCATTTAATTAATTTATTTCTGTACATTTGTTGGTTTTTTGCTCATTAGATTTATTTATTTTTATTGTAAAGGCAGGCTTATCTATTCTTATCTTAGACTTAGCTACATATCTATTTATAGATAGATAGATAGATAGATAGATAGATAGATAGATAGATAGATATAGAGCAGAGAGAATAATGCAGTGTGTGTGTGTTAGGGGAGAAACCCAGTGACATCACAGGTGGTTGTTATTTTAAAGATTTGTTTTTGTTGTAAAGTCAGGTTTACAGACAGAGGAGATAGAAAAATCTTTCATTCCCTGGCTCTCTCCCCAAGCGGCAGCAACAGCAACAGCCAGAGCTGAGCTGATCCAAGGCCAGGAGCCAGGAGCACCTCCAGGGTCTCCCACCCAGCAGTTGTTCTCCTAACACCAGATGTACTGTGAACTTCACCTTGTTGTTTGAACTCTTGATCTTTGCAGTCTGGATGTTGCTTCAAAAGCTGTGTGTGTTGGGGTGCCTTTTTGCTTGATGTGACTGTTTTCATGCCTTCAGTGATCAGAAAGTAGTGTAAAGATGGGATTAAAATGAAATTTTAATAGTGGAAGTTCATCTCACATTGCCACTTACTGATTATACATATTGGACGGTAAACAGGGTGAAGAATACAGACATACAGAGGCCATGCTCAAGGACTACCTGTTTTTGAATTTTTTCCATGGGAAGCCAGAAAGCAAGCAGGTACTAGGGAGGCCCAGGGTTGGAGTGCAAGAGTGAGGGAAGCACAGGACCAGAGGATTGAGCCCCTCCATATCATGACCCTTTATGAGGCATTGTGAGGGGAGGGGTTTACAAAACTATGCAATTCCACCCCTCTCAGGTTCCAGGTGATGATAAATGAGCATCACAGGAGGGCTCTGTTATAGCAAGATACTGAACAAGCTTGGCAAGTAATTGTTTGGATTGGTTTGGTTTCTAAGTAGATGTTACTTAGCTTGTCCTGTACTGCATCCCTCTGGAGTAGGGGTGGGTGTGGGCGAAGCATACAAAAGAGAAACGGAAATGCTTAAACTTTGGAAAAACTGCAGTTTCAAGCAGAGGAAGAGGGAGGAGGAGGGGGAGAAGTGGTTGTGGTCACTCAGATTCTCAGTGAGGAAAGCTAGCAAGGAACTTCAGACAGAGGAGGGTGAAGGAAGGAGTGAGATGTGAGAAGTAGGTGGAGCACAGTGTGATTTAGATAGAGGGGAGAAGGTGGAGGGAAATATTGATTATTGATCAGATTGTAAAACACTGCTTTACAGGCATCTGGCTTATGCTGTAGGCACAAGGAATATCCAAGTGGCTGCAAAAGCCAGAGCTGAGCTGAACCTAACCTAGGAGCCAGGAATTTCTTCTAGGTTTCCAGTGCTGGTAAGATTTCCAAGGTTTTGTATCATCTTCCACTGCTTTCCCAGGCCACAAGCAGGGAGCTGTGTGGGAAATGGCGCCACCAGGACAAGAAAAATTGCTCAAATGGGATCCATGCTAGTGTAAGGCAAGGTCTTTTAGCCTCTAGGCTGCTGTACCAGGCCGAAATGATAGATTCCTATAATGACAAAATGCAAGGATGAACACAGGTCACACTCATGTGAGGTGTTGAAAAGCAGATAACCTATAGTCCCTGAAACAAGATCAGAGATATACAAATCCAGGCCTAGCTACAGGCATACAGGGCTCGAGACATGAGGAGGCAGACAAGGCTTGTATAAGTTTCTAAGACACAGGAAGAAATACAGAACATGTCACATAAAGCAGCACAGTAGGTGGGGATCCATTTATAGTCTCAAGTTTGTGTTTCCTTGCATATACTGAAAACCAGCCATTGTGGCAATCCATTAACAACATTATCAAAAATTAAGGTTCTGACACAATGGCTCAGTGGCTAAATTCTTGGCTTGCATTCCTGGGATCATATATGTGCACCAGGTCATGTCCCAGCCACTTCACTTCCCATCCAGCTCCCTGCTGTGGCCTGGGAAGGCAGTAGATGATGTCCCAAAGCCTTGGGAGCCTGCACACACATGGAATACCTGGATGAGGCTCCTGGCTTCAGATCAACTCGGTTCTGGCTATTGTGTCCACTTGTGAAGGGAACGAGCAGATTCAAGCCTTTTCTCTCTGTCTCTCCTTCTCTGTGTAAATCTGTCTTTCCAATAAAAAACTAAGTCCCAAATTAAAGTAGTGAAAGTCATTAAGAAAGAAATGCTATGTAAATAATCAATTTCAGGAATATTAACATAATTGTTCATAAAACTTGTAATTTTTCATGAGATTATGAGAGGATTTTCTGAAATACTAAAGAATAAGATGTTTTAAAACAGGGCCGGGGTAGTAGCCTAGTGGCCTAGGTCCTTGCCTTGTACACACTGGGATCCCATATGAGTACCAATCGCAGCAACCCTGCTTCCCATCCATCGCCCTGCTTGTGACTGGGCAGCTGTTGAGGATGGCCCCAAGACTTGAGACCCAATATCCACGTGGAGACTGGGAAAGGCTCCTGGCTCCTGGCTTCAGACTGGCACAGGTCCAGCCATTGTGGCCACTTGGAGAGTGAATCACTGGAAGGAAGATCTTCCTCTCTCTCTTTCTCCTCCCCTCTCTATAGCCTTGGGACCCTGAACCCTGAACCCATGTGGGAGACCCGGAAGAGGTTCCTGGCCCAGCCCCAGATCGGCTTAGCTCAGTCATTTGCGGTCATGTGGGGAGTGAATCATCGGACAGAAGATCTTCTCTCTGTCTCTCCTCCTCTCAGTATATCTGACTTTATAATAAAAACAAATCTTTAAAAAAAAGTTTAAACACTATGAGAATAGAAAAAATACAGAGCAGGAAATGAACATAAGTAGGAGAAATGAGATTGAAGAGATTGTATTTTCTAATATTCTTCAGTTCTGCATTTTTTAAAGATTTATTTTATTCTTATTGGAAAGGTGGATATACAAAGAGGAAAGACAGAAAGGAAGATCTTCTGTCCAATGATTCACTCCATAAGCGGCCACAACAACTGGAGCCGAGCCAATCTGAAGCCAGGAGCCTCTTCCGGGTCTCCCACATGAGTACAGGCTCCCAAGGCTTTGGGCCGTCCTCAACTGCTTTCCCAGGCCACAAGCAGGGAGATGAGTGGGAAGCAGGGGCAACAGGGCTATAATCGGAACCCATATGTGATCCCCATGGATGCAAGGCACTGACCTAAACCACTACTCTGTGGAGCCAGTCCCTCAGAATTGAATTTCAAAAATTCAAATGAATTAATAGGAAAAAATGCCAATATAAATAAGAAAGTTCGAAAATGTGATGAGCATTCAATGAGGTGTATCTGCAGACACTTATATTTATCAGTGTCCACACTTGAACATGAAGTAGACAGGAAAGGAGAGGCCAGGAGGTGGACTGATGTGAGAGGCGACAGCGGCCCCTGCTGTTGGAAGGCTCAAGCTGCAAGAGAGGAGGCCACTTCCTGCCTGAGGTGAAGCCCCGCCCCTCACTCCCCCTCCCTCCAGAATCCTACCTCACTGCCTTCTGACCCTTTGTGATTCTGATTGGCTGCGCATTGTGACATACTCAGGTCTGTGGGAGTGGTCCAATCAGGCGCGCCCAGGAAGCCCTGTGGCAGCAGGCAGGAGGTTGTTGTGGGCGCCGCCATAGGCGCGTTGCTGGTTGTGCTGGTGGAGAGGCGCAGGTGGCTGAGCCAGTGCTGCCCTGTGAGCTCCCTCCCCGCAGGAGCCTGTGCAGGACACCCGACTGGTGAGAAGCTGGGAAGGGTGAGTGTGTGAGAGCATCTGCTGAGGCCGCGGGGCGGGCGGGGGCCAGGAGGGGGACCTTGGGGTCCTCACTCTGCAGCACTGACCTTGAACACTAGGACTCACAGTGGAACCCATTGTGCAGTGAGGAGGGGGGAGTGCCCAGGGACAGTTCAACCTGCATGTTGGGCAGGATTTCCTTTTTTATTCTTTTCTTTTTTCTTTTTTATGCTTTTCTTTATTTTTTCCTTTTTCTTTCTTTCTTTCTTTCTTTCTTTCTTTCTTTCTTTCTTTCTTTCTTTCTTTCTTTCTCTCTCTCTCTCTCTCTCTCTCTTTCTTCCTCCTTTCTCTTCTCTCTTGGTCTCTCTTTTTCTGTTTCTTTCTCCTTCCTGCCTTCTTCTTTTTTTCCTTTTATTTTTTTTCCACTTTAATACAATTTAAAAAAAAAAAATTGGTCCTGATTTTGAGTTCAGAAACAGCATCTCCAGCCCTCAGTCCTCAGTGAAGCTCCTCCTAAGGGTCTGGGGCAGTTTTCTTGTTGCTCACACCAGACCAGCACAGACTCCAGCAGTTAGAACAAACAGCCTTGTTTTCCTCAGAGTTTTGCTGCAAGGTTGAGGGGCAGCATGTGGTGCTGGCGTTGTGCTTGGCAGAGGCCTGGGGTGGCACAGCGACCTTGTAGACAAGCCAAGGGAGTGCACGGGGACTCACACAAAGGGGCTTCTCTAGAAGAACCTGAGGAAGGAGCTGTGAAGGCAGCACTACTGATTTATCCTGATGGCTTCTGGTATGTTGTCACCCATTCCCTTAAGTTCTCACAATTGGGATTAAATGTCCCCATGAGTTGTAGAGGGAATAAGTCAGGTTGAGCAGAGAGCATTAAGGCAGGGAATAAATCTCTGAATGTCCAGAACTCTTGCCTCAATGCCAAGTGCTGCTCTCTGCCCTGAAAAATCACACCAGGAGTCACTATTTCCTCCAAGATACAATTCAGTAAGTTGTCTTTTTTTCTGTTTCACAATGAGCATTAGCTCTTTAGAAGAACTGTTTGCTGTGAACAGTAGGTGTGGGAGAAAAGCAGTGAATGGCCACCTGACACAGCACAGGAAGGCATCACTGCCCTGTGTGGGTGTGTGTGACAGTGGTTCAGATGACATTGGGACTCCTGTGTCTCCATCAGAATGCCTGGGTTTCAGTTCTGTGCAAATGCAGTGTGCAGCTACTGTACAGGCTGCTGGGAGGCAGCAGACAGTGGCTTGGGTACCAGTGTGAAAAAACTGACTTAATTTCAGTCTTGTGACTGTTGCAGGCATGTGGAACGTGAGAGATTGGATGAAAAAGCCTGCCTGTAAATAAGAAAAATCTGAATTACCTGTTTGCAGCTCCTCAACCTTCAGTCTCCTATTGAAATATTTACACGGTCCTCACTACACTCTTTTTGATTTTTTGAGTTTCAAAAAACTTTGCAACAAATAAACATGGCTATCTTATCCTGGCTCACTCATTCCCCTGAAAGATAGCAGTAGATTGGGGTGGCCATTCAGAGTGGCAGCTGATGCCCTAAAACTGGAGGGCATCTGTTTTGTTCTATCTAGTTTGTATAGCTAATCCCTTGGAATATTAATATTTTCTTTACCCATGCAGAGCTCCATTCCTTGGTGACATATTAATATCATTTGAAGAATTGATTGATGTGCTCTTGGTTCTCTGAGCCTTGGCTACCTAGGGAGTAAAAGCTTGGCAAGGCCCAGGTAAATCTATGGCACACAGGATTTGGGATACACAGCAGTTCCATTCTGTATCCACAAGTTGGTTTAGTCAGAGGATAATTTGTACCAACAAAGAATCTTTGTGAAGTTAAAATTTTGGTGGCCTAGAGCACTCATCAATTTGAGAGTATATTTGTAACTGGTTTCATAAGTTCTTCTAGTGAATATTTGCAGAGGTCTAATTCTGGTGGCCGAAAAGGTTAAAAAAATGTGAGTGTTTTTGTTTTAAAAAAAGGTTAGTATAATTTGTGCCTAATGTCTGGGATAGAATTTTTTTTTAACGTAATTTCATTTTTTTTAAAGCAGATATACAGAGAGGAGGAGAGACAGAGAGGAAGATCTTCTGTTCATTGATTCAGTCCCCAAGTGACTGCAAAGGCCTGAGCTGCACTGATCCAAATCCAGGAGCCCAGAGCCTCTTCTGGGTCTCCCACATGGATGCAGGGTCCCAAGACTTTGTGCTGTCATCCGCTGCTTTCCCAGGCCAGTGGCAGAGAGTTGAATGGGAAGCTGGTTCGTCAGGAGAAAAACCGGCAGCTACATGGTATCCTGGTGCATGCAAGGGGAGGATTTTACCTGCTAGGATAATGTGCTTGGCCCCTTGATAGGTTCTTAAAGGTGACAAAAGATCAGAAAGAGCTGACACCTGCTGTCCACTAACATTATCCTGCATCTGTGTATCGAGACTGAGCTTTGACCCTGAGGCCTCCTTAATTGCAAATGATGAAATGATTGAATTGTGTTGTGATTAGTTGTTAGTAGTAAATTGGTATTAAGCAAACATAACACATCTGGTGTCAAAAGAAAATCACAGAGGCCACAACCTTCACTTGATCTTAAACGTGTGGTTGCAGAAGAAAGCTAAGATGCTGGGGGAGACAATGCAGGCTGTGAGGAGTTCTCAGGTCCACACTGTCACATTTCTGGCTGCTTAGTCAGTGCAGTGAGCCCCCCTGGGCACTGTGTCCTCAGTGAGAGTGATCCCCAAGGCCTGGGAACGTGGGGAAGCTGCTGAGTGTGGGTCTCCGTGTGAAGTGTAAGCAGGCTGCTTCCCAGAGCTCATTCTCTGTCATGTCCTGGTGCTTTGATTTCCAGTTTGCTCACTTCATGTAGGCCTGTCTGCTGAGCTGCTGTGAGCTGCATCTGTAGCCAGCCCTCCCTGCATGCCACTCCAGGCTCATGAGGTTCTGCTGGTGTCCCCAAAAATGCTAAACTGCATGCTAGCCCTTCCAGGCATGCCACTAGCATGCCCCCTCCCATAAGCCCACTGCACCATTGCCAGGTGATCTCATTGCCAGCGCCTTATTTGCTCACAGCCACCCTTACCTGCTCCAAGACAGCTCTGTCTCTGTCCCCTGCACCACTTCTCTGCCCACCCTGTCATCCTACAGGTGGCTCCAGGGCTTGGTCATCTTTGCACAGCAACCAGCCCCACAGCAGGTACACCCAGCCAACCTGCTGATGCTGGATCCAGGCCCAGACTGTTAGACTGCACCCACCCCCTGCCTAAATCTCCAATGAGCCTGTAGCACACCCGCTAATTCCGTAGCTTTATGGCCAGGCCGGGGCAGCCACCTACTTCTTCAGTTAGCCTCTTGCCCACCAGCCACTGCCACGCTCAGTAGCCTGGGCTGGTCTCTGCCTCCCCTGCACCCACACTGCACCCGACACTATGACCTCTTGTCCAGGATGGAGCCAAGCTTCCTGGGCCAGAGTACATGGACCCCAGTCTTCATGCACTGCACGCTGCCTGTGTTCCAACACCAGACACTCCTGACACAGAACCTACATTTCCCCTAGCACGCCTGCCTTGGTCAGTGACATGATGTCTGCATCAGGCTGCTCACCTGCCTGCAGCTCCAGAGCCAGATCCACTTGCCCTGCACCCACCATGCATCTCCCACATCGCTACCGCACCTGCTGTTCCAGGGCCAAGTTGGAGACTGTGTTCTTCCAGTGGTAGATCCTGCTTCCATCTACCCCCTGACTCCCACCGGGTCAGGGACTAGAGTATTCCAGGAGTCCTGCTGTTTCCCTCCCTCCTCTCCCCTTCCTGGCTGCCCCTTCCCCTGAAAGTCAGTGCTATAATCTTAAAAAGTGGGTTGAGTTTCCCTGTGTGTAGTGTCCTTTGTTTTTCTGTGTGGCCTCTGCCTTTGCTGCCTCTAAGGATGTCTGAATGTGGTGACTCATCACCCTTACTCTGGTGGTGCTTGCAAGATGGACTCCTGGTGCCATTTCCTGTGTGACTTCATCCCACAGCCTGCTGTGACCCAGCACAGGGTTTGACCCAGGGCCTCCTCAGGCCATGCTGGTGGGCACCTGCACCTTCCTGGAGGTCACAGTACAGGCAGCAAGGGACCCTCCACTGAAGGCATGGCTGATTGATTTGAAAGGCATGGTAACAAGGGAGAGAGATCTTCCATCAGCTGGTTTTACTCCCTGGTTGACCAGGACAGTCATGGTTAGGCTAGGCTAAAGCTAGCAACCAGGTGCTTCATGCCGGTGTTCTACATGGGTGCAGGGACATTTCCCAGGAGCATTATCAGAGAGCTGGAATGGGAAGTGGAGCAGCCAGGACTCAAACCTGTGCTCTGATGTGGGATGGCAGTGTTGTAGGCATCAGCTTGAACCAGGGCAGCAGAATTCCAGCACAGTTTCTGAGAGGAGGGAAAATGAGTGATATTTTCTTCCTTATTTGTTTTTCTAATTTCTAAAACTGTTAGAATCACATGTCAGATCTTGATAATCTGAAAGGAAGTGGGGATTATTTTTATGCTTTTGCTGTTTTTTTTTATTATTGTTACTATTTTTACGTATAAGGGAAAGCTTTGAGAACTGCTGGAGTACAATCTTCTGGTCTCTATCTGGGTGGGCAGATGGAGCTGAGCTCTCCCCCATAGTGGACCATTTCCTTGTGTGCTTCCTCAGATCATTTTCATTTTCCTTCAAGATTACTGTTTAGGACCCAGCATGGTAGCTTAATGGCTAAAGTACTTGACTTGCATGTGCCAGGATTCCATCTGGGTGTTGGTTTATGTTTTGTCTGCTGGATTTCACAATAAGTTTCCTGCTTATGGCCTTGGGAAGCAGTCAAGGATGGCACAGAGCCTTGCAATGTTGAACCCCCATGGAGACCAGGAAGCAGTTTCTGGCTTTGGATTGGTTCAGCTTCAGCCATTGCAGCTGCCTGAGGAATGAACCGGTGGATGGAAGATTTTCTCTATCTCTCTCTGTCTCTCTCTTTCTCTCTCCCTCTCTTCCTCTCTGTATATCTCACTTGCCACTAAAAATTGGCTCTTGGCTTCAGATCAGCTCTGCTCCAGCCATTGTGGTCAATTGTGGAATGATCCATCGGAAAAAGATCATCTGGTTTCCTCTTCAAGTGACCACAATGAAAAAGAAAAGCCAGGAACCTTTAATTCTACTCCCCTGTTGGTGCAGTGTCCCAAGGCTTTGGTTCCTCCTCTTCTGCTTTCCCAGACCATGAGCAGCAATCTGGAAGGGAAGTGGAGCAGCCAGGAAACAAACTGGCACTCCTATGGGATCCCAGCTCATGCGAGGTGAAGATATGGTCCCTGACCCACTGTGCTGGGCCCAAATTGTTTGCATTGAGTTTGTTTATTACAGGCTAAGATGGAACATGTGAGAGGCAGAACTCTCCAAAAACATTTGATTTTCAGAAAATCATTTCTTTTAGTTTTATATCATGAGTTACAGAGAGAGAGAAAGAGAGGGAGAGAGTCTTCCATCTAATGGTTCACTCCCCATTGAAATCAACACAGTGGCTAGAGCTGGGCTGGTCCTAAGCCAGGAGCACATAGCTTCTTCCAGGTCCCCTGCATGGGTGCAGGAACCCAAGTCCTTGGGCCATGATGTACTGCTTTCCCAAGTACCTTAGCAGGGAGCTGGATCATCAGTGGAGCATCCCATAGAACGCTGGTGCTGCAGATGGTTCCTTACACATTATGAGAGGAAGAATAATGTGTAAAGATATTTGTTTAGAGATTAGGGGCAGAAAATGTTAACAGCATGGTGCCAGCTTTCCCAGGGTTCCTTTGGCTGCATCACCTCAATGCAATGAGAGCAGAGTGATAGTGTGTGTGTGTGTGTGTGTACTGTCCAAATGAAGAAACTAAGACACAGACCAACTGGCTTTTTCTGTCACACACCCTGATGGTAAATGATAACATTTCTTGTTTCTTGACTGTGCAAACTCATGTCAAGGTATATTTAATGATTTGTGTTTCTCATAGTAGTGTAAGCTCCTGGTAGTGAGAATTGTTTTTAAGGTTTTTTTTTTTAAAGGTTTTATTTTTTTATTGGAAATTCAGATATGCAGAGAGGAAAAGAGACAGAGAGGAAGATCTTCCATCTGATGATTCACTCCCCAAGTGAGCGCAATGGTCGATGCTATGCTGATCTGAAGCGGGGAGCCTCTTCCGGGTCTCCCACCAGGGGTGCAGGGTCCCAAGTCTTTGGGCCATCCTTGACTGCTTTCCCAGGCCACAAGCTGGGAGTTGGATGGGAAGTGGAGCTGCCGGGGTTAGAGCCACGTCTATATGGGATCCCGGCGTGTTCAAGGAGAGGACTTTAGCAGCTAGGCCATGCCGCCGGGCCCTGTTTTTAAGGTTTTAAAAGTTTTTCCCGGAAAGTCAGATTTAAAGAAATGAGGAGAGACAGAGATACAAATCTTCCATCTGCTAGTTCACTCTCCAAGTCACTGCAAAGGTCAGAGCTAAGCTGATCTGGAGCCAGGAGCCTTTTTCATGTCTCCCACACATGTGCAGGGTCGCAAGACTTTGGGCCATCCTCAACTGCTTTCCCAGGCCATAAGCATGGAGCTAGGTGAGAGGTGGGGCAGCCAAAACATAAACCATCACCCCTATGGGAAATCGGTGCATGCAGGACAAGTACTTGAGCCACTAGGCTCCCGCGCTGGGCCCAGTAGTGAGAATTTTTATTAAATTAGTCTTCCAACACTTAAGTGTTTGTGAAATACTAGTGAGTGCCCACCATTCTGAAATTCAGATACAGGGTAGTGGGATAAAAGTTGGCTATACCTGAGGTTTTCATTTTTGTGCATTTTGTAACAGTGCCTGTAATGTAGAGGAGATGCCATTTCTGTATGTGGAATGAAGGAATGAACTCTGTTTATTCTAGGGTCTTTTACTCGTTGTTTCTGTGGAGAAATATGGGCATGAAACTGTTAACTAGAAACAAGCAAACAGGCCCGGCATGATAGTGTAGTGCTTAAAGTCCTCGTGTTGCATGCTCGGGATCCCATATGGTCGCCAATTCTATCCTGGCGGCCCTGCTTCCCATCCAGCTCTCTGTTTGTGGCCTGGGAAAGCAGTTGAGGACAGCCCAAAGTCTTGGGACCCTGCACTCACATGGGTGACCTGGAAGAGCTCCTGGCTCCTGGCTTCGGATTGGCTCAGCTACAGCCGCTGCTGTCCATTGGGGAGTGAACCGTCTGTTGGAAGATCTTCCTCTCTGTCTCTCCTCCTCTCCATATATCCACCTTTCAATAAAAATAAGTAAATCTTAAAAACAGAAACAAGCAAACAAACAACAACAACAAAAAAAACAAAACAGGAAATGCAGGAACAACACTGGGATTTCAAAAGCCTGTCTTTCTAAGTGGCTGCAGGCCACATGGTAGAGCCCAGTTGGATAAGTTCTTAAACAGTACAAGTAATCCCTAAGACTTTGGCCCTTGGAATATATCTACTTTGCTTAGCTCATGGTCAACAAAATAACATAGATCAATACTTCAACATTGTTTATGAAGAAGATAATCATGAGTTCATTTTGAATTTTATAAAAAGGTTTAGTTTATTTTGTATTGCAAATTTCCATATATAGAGAGAGGAGAGACAGAGAGAAATACCTTCCATCCAAAGATTCACTCGGCAAGTGACCGCAATAGCTGGTGCTGTGCTGCCCCGAAACCAGGAGTTCAGATCCTCTTCTGGGTCTCCCACGTGGTTGCAGGGTCCCAAGGCTTGGGCCGTCCTCAACCTGTTTCCCAGGCCACAGGCAGGGAGCTGCATGGGTAGTGGGGCTGACAATTTAGAAGCTGCACCCAAATGGAATCCCGGCATGTTCCAGGCAAGGACTTTAGCCACTAGGCCATGGCACCGGGCCACATTTTGCATTTTAATGCAGGCACATGAGGCAGTGTTTGGAAATTTATGTAAAAGGACATTATGAAAAACTGCATCCATTTCCATTTTTTATAAAGGCCTTTGTTTAAAATTTGAGTTTGTAAAAGATTTACTTATTTTTGTTGCAAAGTCAGAAATACAGAGAGGAGTAGACACAGAGGGTAAGATCTTCCATCCAATGATTCATGTCCCAAGCAATTGCAACGGCCAGGGCTGAGCCGATCCGAAGCCAGGAGCCAGAGCTTCTTCTGGGTCCCCCCATGGGTGCAGGATCCTAGGCTTTGGACTGTCCTCCTTTACCACCAAGATTAGAACCAGCACCCGTATGGGATCCCGGCATGTTCAAGGCCCAGAATTCTGCTGCTAGGCTGCTGTGCTGGGTCCTGAAATTTTAAATTTATTTTTGTATTTGGAATAACAGAGGGAAGGATAAGGAAAGGGGTCTTCCATGTGCTGTTTCACTCCCCAAACCAAATAGCTTCAATGGCTGAAACGTCCAGAACTTGAACCAGTGCTCCTATGGGAAGTGGGTGCCTCAAGCAGCCAGCAGCTCTATGTGGTGTGCACAGTGCCTGTCCCTGGAAGCACACATAAATAATAGGAAGAAAAGAGACTTAGGGCAAATCAGGCAGCAAGCCAAATACTCTATTTGCATTGTCTCATTAACCCTGCTCATAATCACATTACGTATTTGATGGTATCCCTAATTGCAATTAAAACAATGGAATTGCTTAATAAATTAGACAATTTACTTAACTTGTATATTATTAGAGTGGGAATTAAACTTCAGAGTACCTTACTGAAACCTTTGTCCCTCTCCTTGTCTGGTTTTTCTCTGCAGCAAAAGGAAGTGAAGCCTCATTTATTCTGCACATGCGGAAGTTTAAAATAATTGGGTTTATGAAAACAAACATGCGAAGTCCTCTCTGGCTTCTTAGAGAAACCCTGCAGCAGCAGTGGCCCTGTTAAGTAGTTGTCTCCTGTCTCCTCCTCAACCAGTTTAAGCAGTTTGGTTTGCTTGTATTTTGTTAAATCCAGGCCTTAGAGTTTGCAGCTGAGAAGTTCTTTGATTGCAGCTGTCTTCACTGAGGGAGTGGAGCCTGATGCCTGCCTAGAGTGCAGTGTGTTATAACATCAGATACTTTGCTCACTAAGTGATTTGCCACAGTCTGAGATTCTCTCCCATACAATTACCTCTTTTGTGCTGTGGCTTGTAATGGTGACCGGATGGCGCTGCAAACTTGCAGTCAGCCTGAAGGAATTGTTTTAGAGGAGCACACCAACTGTGGTGGTGAGGCTGGTGGAGCATTAGTAAAGATTCAGGTTATATAGAAGCTTTTGTTTTAGAACTTTCCTGAAAGACTCCAGTCATGGTGGATAGTGATGTGCACATCTGCCACAAGGGACAAACATATGTAACTGTTCTCCCATTGCATTGTTTAAAAAGTATTTTATCTTTTATTGCAAAGTAAGATATACATAGAGGAGGAGAGACAGAGAAGATCTTCTGTCCGATGATTCACTTTCCAAGTGAATATAACTGCTGATGCTTTGCCTATCCATAGCGGGGGCCAGGAACTCTTCTGGGTCTCCCACGTGGTCCAGTGTCCCAAGGCTTTGAGCCATCCTCCACTGCTTTATGAGGCCACAAGCAGGGAGTTGACTGGGAAGTGAAGCTGTGGGGATTAGGACTGGCTCCCCTGTGGAATACTTAAGCATTCAAGATGAGGACTTTAGTTTTTAGGTCACCTCGCTGGGCTTTCTGCCATTGCATTTTGAGCTCTTTGGTTCAAAGTGTTTTCTTATCTGACAGACTCTCTACTAAATATACATATGTATGTAAAGAGAGGTTGAGAGGGAATGTTTTATGTTATTGATGAATACCACTGACATCGTAAGTTTTGTTTTGTTTTTATTGAAAAGTGAAATATACAGAAAGAAGAAGAAAGATGGATATTCTCAATCCACTGGTTCACTCCCCAAGTGACAGTCACAGCTCTAGCCTAGCCTATCTGGAGCCAGGAGCCAGGAGCCTCTTCCAGGTCTCCCATATGGGTGCAGAGTTACAAGGCTTTTGCCCACCAATTACTGCTTTTTCGGGCCACAAGCAGAAAGCTGGGGGGCAAGTAGAGCTACTGGCACACAAACTGGCACCCATATTGGATCCCAGGCATGCCAGGCTAGGATTGAGCCACTAGGCTGTTGTGCTGGGTCCAAGCTGGTGTCTTTGATTCAGGGTCTTTACGTCAATCAGTTTGATGTTGTTTATTTCACCATTAAGATTCCCCGGAATCTTAACATATCATTTGATCTCTTTCTTAACTGACTAAGGCTTTTTGCAACCACTCTCTTTGTTGATGATGTTAATGGCCTCACTGCTTTGCTGTAATACCCCTGAGTTTTTGAAACAGTTGATAAGGCAGCTGATGGAAGATCTCTCTCCCTCTGTTACCATGCCTTTCCAATCAATCAATCTGCCATGCCTTCAGTGGAGGGTCTCTTGTCCCTGTGCTGTGACCTCCACAAAGGTGCAGGTGCCCACCAGCCTGGCCTGAGACAGGCAGAGAGGAGTGTGCAGCTGGTCCTGGGTCAAATCCTGCACTGGGTCACAGCAGGCTGTGGGATGAAGTCTTGCAGAAATGGAAGTAGAAGTTCATCTTGCAAGCGCACCAATAGCCTAAATGTGATGAATCTCCACATCCATCTACAGCAAAAGAACAGAGAAAACTACCCACGGGGAAGCTGGACCCACCTCTTGAGACCATAGCCCAGACAGCACGTGGGTGGAGAATGGGAGCGTAGGAAAGGATGGAGGGAAACACCTTGGTCCCTGGAAGATTCTAGCCCCTGATTTCAGTGTGGGTGGCTGGAAGCAGGATCTACCCCTGGAAGAAACCAGTCCGCAATTTGGCCCTAGAGTAGCAGGTGTGGTGTACACGGGAGATGCATGGTGGATGCAGGGCAAATAAAGCTGGCTCTGGAGTGCCAGGCAGAAGAGGGGTTTGAAACTGATACCATGTCACTGTGCAAGTCAGCCTGGTCCTGGTGTACCAGGCAGGGCAGTGGGCAGGTTAGACATGAGGGGACTCAGGCTGTGCCCCTCCTCGCAGGTCCTGGAGCAGATGTAGTGTGTGTTGGAGGCTGGTGGAGCACCTTCAGAATAAATTTAGTCCAAGAGCAGTGGACTGGATACCAGCTAAGTTGGCCTGGCCCTGGAGCAGCTTGCAGGCCTGCTGGGAATATAGAGTCAAATGGTATGAGAGATTTACCAATGCTAATGAGTAGCTAGCCTGGCCCTGGAATTGGCGGCTGGCGGTCGAGGACAGAGGGGACACTGCCCAAACTGCCTTGGCTCTCTAACAGCAGCTGTGGCCACAGATTGGATAGGCTAGATTCCCGTGGTGGCCAGCACGGCCAGCCTGTCCTTGTAGAAATGGGCAGGGTGGGAGTGCTAGATGTGCAACTGGCACAGGGGAAGCAGCAGGTGGGCCAATGTTGGGTCAGTTGGGGGTGCCGAGTGGTTGGGTGACTGCCTGTGCCTGGGGCAGCTGCCATGAGGCAAGTCAGGCTGGCTAGATAAGCTGGGGGTGCCGGGTTTGAGGCCTTGTTGGGGCAGCAAATGGTGTTGAGTGCTGTGGTAGTGGCGGTGGGGTGGGGATAACACTAGCTGAGCACACCTGGACTTGGAGAGGCTGGCAGGTGGGCTTGAGCCTGGGGTTGCCATCCAAGTCATTCTGGTTTTGTGACAGCAAGCAGGCCAGCAGGGCAGTTGTGCTGGGTGTGTGGGGATGCTGGAAGGGCATGTGATCCTGAAGCAAGTGGTGAAGGGTGAGTTGGCCAGGGACATGGGGGTGTTGGCCTGACCCTGGAGCAGGCTCATGGGAGGTTGGTGCTAGAGGCATTGGCAGGAGTGCTGGAGGCACAGTGGGAGCAGGGCAAGCAGGCCTGTAGTTTCAGAAAGAGTGCAGTGCCTTTGGGATGGAGTGCATGTACACTGGCCCAAATGGCCTGTCCTGGCCTTGGAAGAGTGGGCATGTTGTCAGGCCAGACAATCAGAAGCACAGGGTACCAAGGGTGTCGGCAGGTTAGCAGTCCCAGTCCGGAAGTGGCTGGTTGGTCAGCAGCTATTGGAGGGAGCAGATTGCTGGCTGAATCAGCCTGGTCTTGAGCTTCTGACTGGGAAGATGGACAGGCATGCTACAGGCATTTGTGGGGTTGATGGGATGGTGGCAGAGCCTTCCTTACCCTGGGGCATTTGACAAGTTGGCTGTGAATATAGAAAGTGACATCAGGGCCCATCTGATCTGGCAGTGACAAGGCTTGTCAGAACAGTGGTCAGAGTAGTCATGAGATCTGTCCCTGGAGTGGCAGGCAGAGCCACCAGAAGTAGCCTGAGGGAGCAATGACAGCCAGGCTAGATGCACAGGTTTTTCCTGCCCAGAAGAGCTGTGCCTGCTGCAGCAACCAAGGTGGGAATTCTAGAGGCACTGTGGGTCCAGGGAGAGTGAGCCTAGCCATGAGGAGCAAGATGGAGGGCAGGGGTGGCACGGTCACGCAAAGAGCCAGCCTAGACATGATGCAGCAAACAGGGCAGCAAGGGCAAGTATTTTGTGTGCGTGGGTGATCCCCAGAGCTAGCCTAGGCCTCAAGCAGTGAGCAGGGCTGGAGGTGCCTCTGTGTAAGAGGCTTGTCGATGCTCTTACACCTGGCCTGGCCCTATAGCCACCATCAGGTAGGCTGGGGGACACGGTGGGCACCATCTGAGCTGGCGTGGTCCCTAAGTGACAAGCAGGCATGCTTAGTGAAAGGAGAGGCTGGCCTAGCCTGCCTGGCCCTGGGACAAGCAGAGGGCAGTTGTGGACATGAAGGTGCTGGAGTAGTGTGTGAGGGTTCAGACTGGATCTCCTGGTCCCTGGTAAAATTATCCTTTAAAATGTGAGAACAGGGTCTCTCCCTATTTCCTTGTCCTTCCTGTTCCCTTCCTCTGGGGAGGGAACACAGGGATACAAGAAGCATATTAATCATCCCTTACAGCTGTTGCCATATCAAATGCAGTGAGATGTGGCTTACACTAACCTCGTCTCTGGGTCACTGTCATAGGGACTGCGCTTCAGCTTTCAGCTTATCTCCAGCATGGTGTGGTGGCGTGCAAGCTAGACCACACCAGATAAGTCTAGGGTGTGTTAAGGAGTCTTCATTATCCAAGTTTGGTGATAACAGGACACAGAAGAAATTAACAAATGCCAAGTCCATGTGATACTCCAGTCTGAATGGAAACCCTGAGAGGCAGAATTGGTCATTACCCTGAAGTCTGTGTGTTAATCTGAAGACCTATGTCCCAGCTTCCCCAGCAATATAAGTTATCCTAAGAGACATAGAGCAAAGGGCCTGGACAGACTTATAAGGCTGCAGACATTCACATTTCCTTGCCTTCTCTGCCTACATTCCATTACTGCTAGGCCTCACCTCTCCTGGAAATCTGGAAAGTACACAAATTAGAAATACAAAGTTTCTTAGAATTAACATCGTTAGTGTCCCACCCAAACTGTGAACAGAGTGTGAGAAATAAAGACATACAGGGCCATGCTTAGGGGCTACCTGTCCTCAGAATCTGCTGGAATCCAGAGAGCAATCAGGTACTGGAGTGCCAGAGTGATGGGAGCACGTGACCAAGAGAGTGAGCCCATCCCTATCATGGGGTTCATTGGGGGTTGTGAGGGGAGTGGTTACACAGCAATGCAATACCTCCCCCTCTCAGGTTCCAGGTGATGATGGGTGAGTGTCACAGGTTGGCAGAAGGGAAAGCCTAGATGGTGTAGGGACTGTGTCTTCCAAGCTGATAACTCTGAACTAGCTGCCTATCCTACAATATTGTGAGAAGGAAGCCACAAGTCTCACCCTCTGTTTCTCTGGGTGAGGTGATAGACATTACTGCCCGTTGTGAATAAGTTTCTTTCTCTTTGCACTTGTGGTGACTCATGTGAACCCCTCCCTGAGATGGTGCATAAAAGACACCATTTCCACTATTTTCTTGTGTGTTTCCTCCCTTGGAGCCCCATCCTGCTTCTAGGAAAGCAGCCATTTTCTTTCTTCTTATTAAATAAATCGTGCTTTGCAAGCTAGAATTGTCTGCATGAAAATTGTGAAGTGTGTCATGTGAGACAAAAAAAAAAAAAAGAGGTTTTTGCTGCAGTGTTTTGGTTTGAATTCCTTGCAACTCTATTGCACCTTGCCTTGGGGCAGTGGGAAGTCCTTGTGGGTAGACAGGCTAGAGTTTTGTGTAGGGGCTACCCAGCTGGCCTGGCCCTGGAGGAGCTTGCAGAAGGGCTATGGATGTGGGAAATGCCACTGGAGGGTCAACTAGCATCAGGTAAGTTGACAGGGTGGACATATTGTGAAGCAGGGGACTCAAGGCATGCAGGCTGGGGCTGGTAGAGGCACATGGCTGGCAGAAGGGACCCAGCACTGAGGGAACAGATCACTGGCTGAAACCTGACTGGCTCTCAGCAGCGGATGGTGGACAGTGTGACAGTGTGCTTGGGCTCAAGGTGCACTGGCGCTGGCTGACCAAGCCTGGCCCTGGATGGGCAAGTTGGGAATCAGAAGGAGCATGTTAAAGGCACAGCCTTCCCCCAGCACAATTAGGCTCTGAAGTGGATGACTACAGTGCTATGGCAGCAGGGACACTGGCCAGGATGACTTGGCTATGAAGTAGATGGTGGGAGGACAGCGGTTGTAGAGTGTAACAGCTTGTCTGTCCTGGCCCTGGGAAATGTGGTCGGTGGGTGCGTTTTTTCCTTGGCTTGTTGTCACAAGTCCTTGTCCCTGGAGCACACTGTGCATGCCTGGCATGCATGGGGGTACCAGCTAAGCCCTCTTGGCCCAGGAGTGGACAGTGAGCCGGGAGGAGTCGCTGTTCAAGCACACCTGGCCCTGGAGCACCTGGCAGGCAGGTTGCAGCTGATGGGGGTCCATCCCCAGCCTGGTTTTGCTGTGGTAATCATTGCAGCATGGCCCTGGAAGAGACTGTGGATCAAAGAGGCCTGGTGGCTAACAGGGCATGGTCTGAATTAGCATCTGGCAAGGTGGGAGGACTGGAGGCGCATGGCATGCTGTTTGATAGGGCCCAGGGCCAGAGGAAGGGTGCAGGGTGTGTGACGCTGGCTGAACCTGCTTAACCCTGTAACAAACAGTGAGCAGGGCTGCGTGGCCTGCGTGCTAGGGGTGCTGAGTAGGATGCACTGGCTTAGGTGGCTTGGACAACATGGCCCTGGAGGGGATGGTGTGAGTGCTGGGGCCCGTGAAGCAACCTCTGAATACGCCTAGCCTTAGAACCTCAGGAGGGGGCTGTGGAGGAGGAAGGCGTAGAAGGGCATGAAATACCAGCTGAGTCCACCTGACTCTGGAGTGACTTGCAGGCAAGCCGGGAACAAGGGGTTAGAGGGTGCGTTCTTAGCGAAGAAAACGGCAGGCAGGCTGGGGGCGCAGGGTATGCTGGCTGAATCAGCAGGTCCTTCAGCAATGGTGTATGAACTGCCTGTGCAGGACAAGCTACTGGAGTGGCAGGTGGGAAAGCAGCTTGCTGGGGGCACTGGGTGGCTGGCAGAGCCCACCTGGTTCTGCTGCATCAAGCAGAGTAGCCTGCCATGTGTGTATGTGTGTGTGTGTGTATGGTGGGTGGGGGTGGATTGCAGGCAGAGTGTGCCTGACCCTGGAGCAGTGGGCACAGTGGGAGGGTTAGAGGAGTGGGGATCATCAACCTAGTCCTTGAAGCTCTGGAGCACTGGGCAAGTGGGTTAACAGAACGTGGGCTCCATCTACACTGGCCTGAACCTGGAGTGCCATCCTGACAGGTGCTAGCGGTACAGGGTGAGCTGGAACCACTGACTGATTCTGTGTGCCTTCAAGACACCTGTGGAGCAGAGGGGCAGGTGGACTGGAGGTTAGGGGTCTCCCTCCAAGTAGGCCTGTTCCTGCATCAGGGGACAGGGCAGGAGTGCTAGAGGCAGTGTAGGCGGGTTTGTGGGTCTGGCCCTGGAATGCAGGCAGAGTGCCATGCTGGAGGGCTGGGACAACCTGGCTCCACCCTGGAGCAACTGGCATAGTGATGGGACTTGGGGACCAGTGGCCAGCCCAGCATACCCAAACTGGGAGTGGCTGTTGGGAGAGCGGTTGTGTGAGTGAACAGATTCGTGGCCCTGGCCACCTGACACTAGATCTGTGAACCAGGTGGGCATGCTACAGGTTCATAGGGGAAGAGGGAAGCAGGGCACGTAGCCAAGACTGCTGGGGCCTGGAGCTCAAGGCATGTCCACGGGGTGCACCTATTCTGGAGGGAGGTTGACTGTGGCCAAGCCGACCTGGCCCTAGAGTAGCATATGGGGTGTCAGGGTGGGCCAAGAGGCGGTGCTTGGGATACTGCCAGAGCCATTGTGGCCCAAGACGGGGACGGCAGTGGCGATGAGCCTTTGGGTCAGGGGCTGAAATCACCTGGCCGTGGTGCAGATGGCTTGTGGGAAGGGGCATACTAGAGGCTCATAGTGCTCCAGCACAGCCCAGCTGGCCCTGGAAGAGCTGGCATGCAGGTTAGGGTCATTGGGGAAGCAGGCACAACCTCACGAGACTGGAGTGACACACAGGACGAGCGGGCAAGAGGTGCAGGGCCTCGAAGCTGAGCAGGCCTGCACATACAGTGGTTTTCATTAACACCGGTGTGGTCCAGGGGAAGTCAGCCAGCAGGAGCAGTGGCACTGGCAGAGACAGCCATGTTTAAAAAAAAAGGGGCAGAGTCTGCTCTGAGGAAATCAATCATTTGCTGCTCACAATGACCTTGACAAAGTAACTGATCATAGGCATCCTATTAAAGAGTGAGGTTTTGTCTGGGGCATGTTCTTTTAAAACAAAAACAAAAACAAAAAAGAAGAACCAGGTTCATATAGGATCCTGGCGCAGGTAAGGTAAAGACTTTTGTCACTAGGCTACGGCGCCAGGTCTCACTACTTGCCTTTTAAACATTGTTTTGAAAGTGCAACGAAAAATTGAACAGAGAAAGGAAACGATATGCATAGTTGTGACCTTTTACAAGCAGAACTGTCAGTGTACACCAGTGACTCACAAATGCAAAACCAAACTGAAACTGGTGAGAATCACGTGAGATTTCTGGGTAGGAGATCGATACAATCAAGCAGGTATTACTAATAAGAAACTGATAAGAAACAGTATGAAAACAAAACAACAAACAAAAAGAGCAGGAAATCAGATCTAAAATATAAATTTACACTACATTTTCAAATATCTTTCTGCTATGTATTTTAAGGTGTCAAATGAACTAACAGCCAAAAGTGAATAAAAAGAAAATACACAGAATCTATTGAACATTGAAGGAGGTGTAACTCTAGATTATTGTCCTACATTTCTGTTTTTTCAGACTTGAATGGGATCCTGAAGGAGAGGCCAGGAGGTGGACTGATGTGAGAGGCGACAGCGGCCCCTGCTGTTGGAAGGCTCAAGCTGCAAGAGAGGAGGCCACTTCCTGCCTGAGGTGAAGCCCCGCCCCTCACTCCCCCTCCCTCCAGAATCCTACCTCACTGCCCCTCTGCCCTTTGTGATTCTGATTGGCTGCGCATTGTGACATGCTCAGGTCTGTGGGAGTGGTCCAATCAGGCGCGCCCAGGAAGCCCTGTGGCAGCAGGCAGGAGGTTGTTGTGGGCGCCGCCATAGGCGCGTTGCTGGTCGTGCTGGTGGAGAGGCGCAGGTGGCTGAGCCAGTGCTGCCCTGTGAGCTCCCTCCCCGCAGGAGCCTGTGCAGGACACCCGACTGGTGAGAAGCTGGGAAGGGTGAGTGTGTGAGAGCATCTGCTGAGGCCCCGGGGCGGGCGGGGGCCAGGAGGGGACCTTGGGGTCCTCACTCTGCAGCACTGACCTTGAACACTAGGACTCACAGTGGAACCCATTGTGCAGTGAGGAGGGGGGAGTGCCCAGGGACAGTTCGACCTGCATGTTGGGCAGGATTCTCTCTCTTTTTTTTTTAATTTTATGTCAATTCGTATTTTAATTTGCCTGATTTTTCTGAATTAAGCAACAGTGTCTCGAGCCCCCAGCTCAGTCCTCAGTGAAGCTCCTCCTAAGGGTCTGGGGCAGTTTTCTTGTTGCTCACACCAGACCAGCACAGACTCCAGCAGTTAGAACAAACAGCCTTGTTTTCCTCAGAGTTTTGCTGCAAGGTTGAGGGGCAGCATGTGGTGCTGGTGTTGTGCTTGGCAGAGGCCTGGGGTGGCACAGCCACCTTGTAGACAAGCCAAGGGAGTGCACGGGGACTCACGCAAAGGGGCTTCTCTAGAAGAACCTGAGGAAGGAGCTGTGAAGGCAGCACTACTGATTTATCCTGATGGCTTCTGGTATGTTGTCACCCATTCCCTTAAGTTCTCCCAATTGGGATTAAATGTCCCCATGAGTTGCACAGGGAATAAATCAGGTTCAGCAGAGAGCATTAAGACAGGAAATAAACCCTTAAGGTCCAGAATTCTTGCATCAGTGTCAAGTGCTGCTCTGTGCCCTGAAAAATCACAACAGGAGTCACTATTTCCACTAAGATACCAATCACTAAGTTGTCTTTTTGTTTTTCTTTTTTGCTCTGCATCACAAAATAAGCATTAGCTCTTTAGAAGAATTATTTGTTGTGAACAATAGGTGTGGTGGAAAAGCAGTGAATGCTCACCTGACACAGCACAGGAAGGCATCCCTGCCCTGTGTGTGTGTGTGACAGTGGTTAAGATGACATTGGGATTCCTGTGTCTCCATCAGAATGCCTGGGTTTCATTTCTATGCAAATGCAGTGTGCAGCTACTGCCCAGGCTGGGAGGCAGCAGACAGTGGCTTGGGTACCAGTGTGAAAAACCTGACTTATTGTTGGTGTTATGGCTGTTGCTGGCATGAAGGAAGTGAGAGAGTGGATGAAAAAGTCTGCCCAGTACATAAAAAAATACTAAATTAAGCTTTAAAATCTTACTGCATCTCCTTTTACCTTCCTTAAGTGCATGCATTTTATTAGAATGTCCACAACTTGTGATCCCCCATTGAAACATTTACAGAGTCTTCACTACACACTTTTTGCTTGTCTTGGTTTCAAAACAATTTTTTTTAAGATTTATTTATTTTTATTGAAAAGTAGATATACAGACAGGAGAGACAGAGAGGTAGATCTTCTATCCAATGGTTCACTCCCCAAGTGACCACAATGGCTGGTGCTTCACCAATTTGAAGCAGGGAGCCAGGAACTTCTTCTACATTTCCCACTTAGGTGCTGGGTCCCAAGACTTTGTGCCATCTTCTACTGCTCTCCCAGGCCACAAACAGGGAGCTGGATGGGCAGTGGAACTGCCAGGATTAGATCCTTTGCCCATATGGGATCCTGGCATATTCAAGGCGAGGACTTAACCCGCTAGGCCACTGTGCCTGGCCCTAAACAGTTTGTAACAAAGAAACATGACTAACTTATCCTCTGGCTCACTAGTTCCTCCTGAAAGATAGCAGAGTGTTGCAGGTTGCCATTCAGTGTGGCAGCTGATGCCTTAAAAGTGGAGGGCATCAATTGGGTTGCATCTAGTTTTTATAGCTAACCCCTTGAAGCATTAATAATTTCTTTACCTATCCAAGGCTCCATTTCTTGGTGAATTACTAATGCCATGTAAAGAAATGAGTGATGCACTCTGGGTTGTCACAGTCTTGGCTACCTAGGGAGTAAAATTTTGGCAAAGGCCCAGGTAAATCCTAGGGTGATGAGCTTGGAATATATAGCAGTTTCATTTTGCATCCACAAGTTGGTTATTCAGAGGATAATTTGTACCAACAAAGAATCTTGGTGAAGGTAAAATTGTGGCATTTGAGAACACTTATCAGGTTGTGAGTGTATTTCTGACTGGTTTCATAAGTTATTTCAGGGAATATTTGCTGTGGTGCAACTTTGGTGGCAGAAAGGGTAAAAAAAAATGAGTGAATTTGACTGGTTTAATAAATAGTGCCATTTGTGCTCCATATCTTGGACAAGGGTCATGTTTAAATTTAATTTGATTTTTATTGGAAAGCAGTTATACAAAATAGAGGATAGACAGAGAGGAAGCTTTTTCTGTTTATTGAATCATTCCTGAAGTTACTGCAAAGGCCTGAGCTGTGCTGATCCAAAGCCAGGAGCCCATATCCTGTTCTAGGTCTCCCACATGGGGGCATGTTTCCAAGGCTTTGAGCTGTCCTCAACTGCTTTCCCAGGCCACAGGCAGGGAGTTGAATGGGAAGTGGAGGTCACAGGAATTAGAACTGGAACTTACTTGGGATCCTGGCCCATGCAAGGGGAGGATTTCAACCATTAGGATTTGGGCTTAGGCCTTTGTTAACGTGGACAAAAGAATTGAAAGAGTTGACACCCACTGTTCACTAATATTCACATGCACCTTGAGATTGAGCCTTGATCCTGAGTCTTCTACTAATTGCAGATGATGAAATAATTGAATTGTGTGTGATTAGTTTTTCGTAGTAAATTTGTATTAAACAAACATAGCACATCAGGTGTTAAAATCACAGAGGCCACAGCATTCACTTAATCTTAAATGTGTGCTTGCATCAAAGAGGTAAGATGCTGCAGGAAATACTGCAGGCTGTGAGGAATTTCCATATCCACACTGGCACATTTCTGGCTGCTTAGGATTCCCTCCATCAGTGCAGTGAGCCCCCCTGGGCACTGTGTCCTCAGTGAGAGTGATCCCCAAGGCCTGGGAACGTGGGGAAGCTGCTGAGTGTGGGTCTCCCTGTGAAGTGTAAGCAGGCTGCTTCCCAGAGCTCATTCTCTGTCATGTCCTGGTGCTTTGATTCAGAGTTTGCTCACTTAAGCAGGAATGCTGTGCCCTGATTGGGATGTCACATCTTTGCTCTTTTGCATGGAACCTGAGTTTATTTTAATGGTCTCAGTGAAGGAAAACTAAGTTCTTGACAACTCTATTTCTGCATGCTTTCAGTAAGACTGGAAGCAATACAAACTGCATACCTATCGAGAAAAAATTCCTTGTCAGTTCAGGCCTTGGCCTCTTTGCTCTTCCATCTGCAGAGGTGACTGAATCCTAGCACTGTCTGATGATTGATGTTTGTGATGGCTTAAACTGTATTTTTCAGTAATGTGGTATCACAGTGAATCAAGCTGCTACCTGCATATGGGTTCAAGATGTGGCTGCTTCCTTTGCAGTTCTGTTCCTCACTACGAAATCTGGGAAAGCAGCCTAACATGTCCCCAAATCTTGGGTTCCTGCCCCCCTGTGGGGCACCCAGAAAAAGCTCTAATTTCCTTGCTTTCTTTGGCCCAGAAAGTGCTGTCATATATGGAGTTAACTAGAACATGGATCTCTTTCTTCCTGCCTCCTAATGAATAAATAAACCTTAAAAATATGTTTCTTTTCTTTTTAATTTTTTTGTTTGTTTTATTTGATTATTTTCAACTGAGAGCTACAAAGTAAGCTGCAGAGATCTTCTATCCACTGGCTCTCTACCCTGATGGCTGAAATAACCAGTGCTGGACCAAGCTGAGTCCTGGATCCTAAAGCTTCCTCCAGGTCTTGCATGTGGATGATCAGGGCCCAGGCACTTGGAGATCTTCCACTGCTTTTCCCAGGAGATTCACAGAGAGCTTGGCTGGAAGTGTAACAGTTGATTCCATATGGGATGCTGGTGTTGAATTTGGCAGCTTTACACATTATACCACAATGCTGGCCTTCAATTTAGGGTTTTTTGTTTGTTTGTTTTTTATAGAAGCACTCATTCTTTTTTTTTTTTAATTATTTATTTTCATTACAAAGTCAGAGATATATAGAGAAAAGACAGAGAGGGTGATCTTCCATCTGATGATTCACTCTCAAAGTGAATGTAATGGCTGAAGCCATACCAATTCGAAGCAGGAGCCAGGAGCCTCTTCCAGACCTCCCTTGTGGGTGCAGGTTCCCAAGGCTTTGGTTCATCCTGGACTACCTTCCCAGGCTCCAAGAAGGGAGCTGGAAAAGAAACAGGGCTGCCGGGATGAGATCTGGCACCGATATGGGACCATGGCACATTTAAGGTTAGGACTTTAGCTACTAGGACACTGGGCCGTGGGCCCTGCTTTAGCTTTTGATACTGGTGACAATATTTTTCTTGCTTTTTATTTCTCATATGCTAAGTATGTCAAGTTTTTTCCATATGGGTCAATATTCTTGGGTTAGAGATTGTGGCTAACTTCTGATTGTTTCTATGAAGTATTGTTAAGGTAGAAGGGTTGAGTCTAAGATTTGTTCCATGTGCACTTACTTATTCTGTGTTTCTCTAGGACTTGTTAGATGTTATTGTTTTCTTCATGTAGAGTTAAGTGAGATCTCTGATCACATTGCTAAGTAGCAGTTCCCACTGGTTGGGCACTGATACTGTAGCATTAACTTGTCATGATTACTGCCAGTCGGTGTTACCTTCCCTTGCCGTTCTGTGAGATTTTCTTTCACATAATAAGCTGCTGTATTTAGAATCACTGGAAAGAATCATATGTTCTTCAAACTTGTGTGCGAAAAGCTGCAGTGAACAGCCACTTCTTGTTTTTAAATTACTTTTCTCAGGCCTGGCACAGTGGCTAAAGTCCTTGGCTTGAACGCACCAGGATCCCATATGTTCTCAGGTTCTAATCCTGGCAGTCCCGCTTCCAGTCCAGCTCCCTGCTTGCAGCCTGGGAAAGCAGTTGAGGACAGTCCAAAGTCTTGGGACTCTGCACCTGTGTGGGAGACCTGGAGGAAGTTCCTGGCTCCTGAGTTCACTTTGAAACAATGCAGGCCATTGTGGTCACTTGGGAAGTAAATCACTGGACGGAAGATCTTCCTCTCTGTCTCTCCTAATCTTTCCAATAAAAACCAATAAATCTTTAAAAAAAGTTTTTCTCCTATTTTTAATATAAGTTATTTCATTTGTACAAGACATAGAGACAGAGGGATCTACAATCTGGTTAACTCCTTAAAGTCTTCAAGATTGTGACAAGGTCAGGTCTAAAATTGGAGCCAGGAACTAAATCCGTGTCCATGACAGCAGGTGCAATGACTCCTGTACTTGAGAAATTCCCTGCCTGCTTCCAGGGAGTGCGTTAGCAGCGAGATGGAATTTGTTGTGGAGCGATAACACAAACACGGACAGTCCAGTGTAGGGTGAGCGTCTCCTAAGCAGTTTCTCATCCACTCTATTAGATGCCCACATCTCCTCATTTTATTTTATTTTTTATTTTTTTTTCAGTTTTTTTCAAAGGATCGGCTTTTAATTTACAAGCGTTCTAAATGTACAGGATTTTCCTTTCAAAAAATCGTTATACACTATAAATACAGTACAATAATTATCTTGCACAACTAGTTCTGTCTCTGGGATTTTAAAACGTGGCGTGGGCGGTTGAAGGCAGAGGAAGACTGTGAAGCCGTGCAGGTGTGGGTATGTGTTGGGGGCCGGGGAGTACTCCAGTTTCTGGTGGCTGTACTCGGATCCCAGCATAGGGGTGAGGGGCAGCTGTGCGCGTCGCAGGGAGGACACAGGGGGAAGTTGGGGGACCCTGCTCGATCCCCACCAACCTCTGGTTTCCTCTAGGGCTGCTGTGTGGTCAGGGCTGACCCTCCCTGCTGTGGGTGCCCTCCTGCTGGCCCCGTGCAAGTGTGAGCTGTGGTGGGCATGGACACGTGGGCTGCGAGGAGGGAGGGAAGGAGGGGCCATCACCCTCTGTCCCCCTCCCCAGGCACGCGCCCCACTCCTGCATATCCGCCAGATGGCCCTGGATGACTGCAATAACTCAGTCACTGGATGGGCTGTCCCGGCCTCCCGCTGTTATCTGTTCAATGTCCTGGTGGACCAGGCCACCTTTGAAACTGGAGGATGGGTAGGCGTCGGGTCGGTGCAGGGGTGCATGGAGGCAGCAGGTGCTTGCGCACCGTGTGGCCAGCCCCCGGCACCTGCTGCAGGTTCAGGATGCTGTCGATGGCACTTTGCAAGTGCTCCTTGAGAGTGTCTTCTTGCGGACTGTCACTCGAGAAGCTGGCCTGGTCCATGTCTGCGGACTGGGACTTGTGCCACTTAGCGGGTGGCATTGTGGGGGCCTCCCAGCCGGCATCCCCACCCTGGGCATGGGCAGCTGCGTGGTTGGGCTCAGGCGGCGGGGCGGTGCCCTTAAGTAGCTGCTGCTACAGCTCGTCCTCCACGGCCGCCAGCTCATGGATGAGGCCGCTTTTGGCCTTGTCCACCTTGGCGGGCAGGGGCGTGGCGCGGTGGCCGCATGCTCCGGGTAGCTCTTGCATAGTGGCAGGCGTGGCCCAGTTGGCGCGGGCCTGTGGAGCTTGTGAGTGGCGGGTAGCACAGTGGTGGCTTGTTGTCCACGATGCTGTTCATCTGGCCGGCCTGGGGTGGTGGCGGGGGTGGGCGCTGCGGGGGTGCTGCGTTATGGGGCACAAGGGACGGCTGGTGCACGGGGTCCAGCGCCTTGTTGTGCACCACCTTGATGAGCCTGCCCTTCTGTCTGATCTTGAGCTTGAGACCAATGCGGCTCCACGCCTCCTAGGTCTTGATGGGTGGGCAGTTGCGGAAGCGCATGGGGCTATCCTCATTGGCGTCCAGGGAGGAGGCAGTGGACGACAAGGAGGAGGACAGGGAGGAGGACGCCTGTGCCCAGGTCACAGACAGAGATCCACCAGCCCCGCCATGCCATATCACAAGCTTGGTGAGCAGGTGTGACGGCGGTGGGGCAGAGGCGGTGGAGGAGGACGTCCCAGATCCGTGGCTGGACAGCCGATGCCCATCGGAAGAGGCGGGGAGCGGGAGGCCGAGAGCGTGAGGCCGAGAGCGTGAGGAAGACACGTACTCATTGGGTTTCTCCTTTGCCAGCTGTTTATCCAAGACAGGGGTGGTGTTTTCCTCCTGAATGAACGTTCGGTCAATCATGAGCATCTTCGCTGAGGGGTGAGACTCCTCCAGGGGCAAGAGTCGGTACTTAATGAGCATGGCCTGGGTGCGTTTCAGTAGCTGGGTGGAGACTGCCTCAACTTCCTCATCCACCTTGTGGTAGTTGCTGGGGGAGGAGAGGGCGCCCTGGTACACGTGGTAGGGCAGCAGGCGCTGCAGGGAGGGGAGGCGGTCTTACAGTCGGGGTGCAGCATGGAGCCTTGGTGTTTGTGCAAATGCTCCAGGAAACAGGCCTCCTTGCTGGGTTGCAGTGTAGGGGCCTTCTTCAGCTGCAGTTAAGGTACAGGGTCCTTGGTCACACTCAGGGCTGGGATGCTGCAGGCAAAAGCTTTGCTTTTGGCGGGGAGCAGAGGAGGGAGGCCTGTGTTGGCCATGGGTGCAGGGGCAAGGGCATGGCTCGGGGCGGTGGGGGTTCTGGAAGGGGCCTGGCCGCTGACCAGCATTAAGGTCGTGGGGCTGGCCAGGGCCTGTGGGGTGGCAGCAGAGCCCCCCCCCCCCCGCCTTGTGCTGGAGGAGGATTCCAGAAGAAACCTGGTGGAATCTCTCCAGCAGGGCGTTTGGCTGGGGCTTCCGGCCACCATCTGGAAGGTCCGTGGGGGCGGTGGCAGGGGCACCACAGGCTCGGGGACCAGGGGGAGGTGTGGCGGGGGTGTGGGGGCCTTATGGGGTCCCTGGCCAGCCGGGAACTGAAGCTGGAAATCAGATGGCATGGGGCCAGGCACCCTGGTGGACATCTCAGAGGAAGCTACAGTGGAGGCCGCCGTGGGGTGGGGGTCAGGAGGCAGTGACCCCTCAGCTGGCAGAGGAGGCAGGGGGCCGGGGATGATGGAGGCTGGGGTACTGGCCACCTGGGGGATGCCTAGTGTGTTCTGGATAACAAAAATGCCTGGCAGGGTTGGTGGGGCCTGGGGTGGGGGACAGAGGTGCAGGGTGGGTTCAGAGGAGAGATGGGACAGGCTCTGGGGCTGGGAAAGGTGATGAGAGTGGGGCTGGGAGAGGGGCAGGAGGGCGGCACAGCCGGATGTGGGGAGGGCAGGTAGGGGCTGTCTTCTAGTGGGGCCTGGTGAGCTAGCGAGGGGGTCGAGGAAGGACCTGGGCCCTTCAGTGGAATGGCTTCCAGGATCTGGGGCAGGAACATCTGTGGGGAGTCCTGAGTGAGGATGGCCGTGATAGCTGCGGGCGGTGGCTGCCCAAGGACCATCTTCTCCAGGCTGGATGCCAGGCCTGGGTTGGGCTGTGGGGTGCTGACCTGAGGTGGGGCAGTGGTCTGGAGGGACTTCTGTATCTGAGCCTGCAGGAGGCCCAGTGTGCTTCTGCAGGGGGTGCTGGTGGGGTGAGCTGCATGGTGAGCACACCTCCCTGGTGGTAGTGGTGGAGGAGGCAGCCACCATAGCAGCGGGAAGAGCTGCTTGCTGCACCAGCCCATGGGGATTGGCGGGGGAGGAGTTGAGCATGGCCTTGGCACTGGGAGGCAGGGTGACACCCTGCAGGACTGTGGTGGTGGTGGGGCCCGCAGCTGTAGGCTGGCCTGTGTGGGCAGGCTGCCTGCCGGCAGCAACACAGGCATCTGGAAGAGCGTGGGCTGGCGCACCTGGATGGGCGCAGCGGAGAGGATGTGTGTGGCACTGCTGTGTGCACCCGATGGTGGGACCAGCATAGTGCCCAGGCTCATTTAGTCGCCAAGTTCTGGTTGTGAGGATGGGGTTGGCGATGAGCTGTCTGCTTGCATGAGGGGCCGCAGCAGCCAGGATCTGGCCGTCCACATTGGCTGGCAGGGCGGAGAGTGGTTGTGGGTGCTGGACGATGGAGGCGCCTAGCAGCACAAACTGGTTCTGGGTGTACAGCTTGTGCTGGGCAGGGATGATGATACTGCTGCCCTGGTTCAGCAGGTGCATGCTCATGGGCTTGCTCAGGGCACCCGGAGGCTGCGGTGGCGCCGCCCCAGTTGCAGTGGCCAGTGGCTGCTTGAAGAGGCTGGCCTGCAGGGCAGGCACGAGGAAGCCTGACAGCACCACGTTCTGGCCAGCCTTGCCAGCTGCCATGAAGGTCAGGTACTGTGGTGCCTTGGGCTGTGTTGTAAGTGAGCCTGGCTCACCCTGGATGGTGAGTGTGGCACAGGCGGGTGCAAAGGGCTTAGGCGTCAGTTGGTACAGCTTGGGGGCAGCACCCCTGCTGACTTGGGCTGGATGGGCATGGGCGTACGGTGCAGGATCACATTGGGCGCTGGGACCAGTGGTGCCATGCTGAGGCCTAGAGCCACCTCCAGTGGCTGTGCAGAATCACATTGGGCACTGGGACCAGTGGTGCCATGCCAAGGTCCAGAGCCACCTCCAGTGGCTGTTCTGAATTTGCCCCACTAGTTGTGGCCTGATTGCCCCAGCATTGGCGAATACCAAGTTCCCATTGAGCGTGGTGGCCATGGCAGCTGGGAGGTTCTTCTGGATGACCAGGCCAGCCCCTTGTAGGGAGAAGCCAGCAGAGGCCAGTTTCATGGGGTAGGTGGGTTCAGTGCCATGACAGGCTGGCCGACCACCTAGATGGGTGCCAGGTGGAGTTTGGCCACTGTGGCACCCCCAGGGCTGCCAATGGGCAGGCCCTGGAGGCCCAGAATGGGCTGTAGGGTCACATTGCCCAGGTACATGGGCTGCACACTGAGGGCCTTGTTGACCACATCCTGGGGTTTCACCAGAGCCTGGTGCATCAGCACGGTGGGTGGGCCTGCAGCCCCAGCAGGTCAGAGCTGCCAGGGAAGAGCACCTGGGTCCTGTGGCCATTGCAGTAAAACCCGCAGTCCCGACAGGGTCGGCTCCAGCGTCTGCTGGCTGCAGGATGGGTAGCTGGAAGAGGCCCAGGTCCAGCTCAGCCATGGCCTCGACCTCGAGGGTCTGCTCGGTGATGTGGGCTTCCTGCAGGCTTTGCTGAAGGATGTCCCAGGGCTGTTCGGCACCCCCACTGCCTGCCGCCCCACCTCCGGTGGCTGGCGAGCCCAGGATGTCATCTTCTGGGAAGTCCAAGTGTACGCTGGGGGCCAGCTGCCTGGGCTCTGGGTTCAGATGGTTACTGGAAGCTTCCTGCACGTGCAGCCCGGGCCTTCATAGAAGGCACCCTGGACCTCGCTGGCATTGTCCAGGAGGTCATCACTGTTGAGCTTTTCGAATCCGTGTAGAAAGTCATTGAGGGCCTGGGGGTCACAAATCACGTCCAGTAAGCATCTCCCATCCTCATCATCCATTGCCACTGTGCTACAATCGAATCATGAAGGGAAGGAGGGGGTGTCTGCTCCAGGTCTACACAGGGCCCCCGGCTGTGGAATCTGAGAGTGTCTGTTTGGGGGCTACCCTGATATTTGAGCAGCCTTTGGCGCAGGATCTCCGGGACGGCCCCTCACAGGTTGCAAAGGGAGGTCCCAGACAGAGCCGTGCAGCTGAGCCGGTCAGCGCACTGCCTGATCACATGGCAGCCGCAAGGATATGTCTCTCATATATATTTTTTTTCACAATCTTTGCATGGTTAATTAGGGCATACAGGTTCAAAGGCTACAGGAAAGTGGGGAAGACTATTATTTCCATGTTCTCTTTTTTTCTGTATCTGGGGTAAAGAGGGGGATAAAGGGAGAAGCCCCATCAGCCTCCTACCCATCCTGGTCTTCAACACTGAGCATGCTCCAAGGGTCCTGCTCAAGTGGTTTTGACAGTTCAACAGTTATGAATTGCTGCCAATCAAGCCGTTCATTTTTATTTTTTAAAATATTTATTTCTTTTTTATTATTTTATTTTTTTGTTGGAAAGCCGGTTATACAGAGAGGAAGAGACAAAGAGGAAGATCTTCTGTGAAATGATTCACTCCCTAAGTGACCGCAATGGCCGGTACTGCACCAATCTGATGCGGGGAGCCAGGAGCTCTTCCAGGTCTCCCACATGGGTGCAGGGTCCCAATGCTTTGGGCCGTCCTTGACTGCTTTCCCAGGCTACAAGCAGGGAGCTGGATGGGAAGTGGGCTACCTGGATTACAACCGGTGACCATATGGGATCCCAGAGTGCTCAAGGTGAGGACCTTACCTGCTGTGCCATGGCGCCACGCACCAATCTCTCCATTCTAAGCACAATGAAGTCACTGCAGGATCCACTGATTGACATAGTCCATCTTAGCATCTCCATTTGCCCAATCTTTCACTGCCAACATATGGCTGGGGTAGCTGATTGATTCAATTTGCCCTCTGTTGTGCTGCAAGGTATCCTCTGCAGTTTCCCATAGACTGCCATATCCTCCATGTGTACCTGGTTGTGCTCTCCACTGCTCTGTCTGAGCCACTGAGGAGGCTAGGCTCTGGCACTTGCACCCCAGGGCGTACCATGGAACCTGCACTTCTCTTCATGTGTAGGGTTCTGAGTCTGGCAGTTTGATTGGTGAAATCCCCAAAGAAACTTTGAGGTAATTCTGGACTAGATTCTTGTGTGTACTTGCAAGTACAGGGCTGGATACAGTCCATTGGCCCAATCAGCTGGTGGTTACAATTGCTAGTGTGGTTGTGTTTCCAGCCCTGGCACCAATGGGTGTTACAATCCAGCCTGATTCTGCCCAACACACACTTGACTCTCAGATAAAGCAGTGGGGGCTGCAGACAAGTTAGAGCCCCCCTCAATAACCCCCATCAGGCCCATCCACTGCCCTAGTTCCCATGCTTGCCAGTATGTGCAGCAGATTAGTTCAGTCTGTCCCACATCCAGTTCAGCTGTCATACATGCAAATGAACATTAAAGCCTAGTTTAGCCCAACCAGCTCCACTATCCAGCCCACACATATGGTGGTGGGTGCCGTTCTGTCTAGCCACTCCTGCCCCAGTGCTGGTTTTCATGCTTTCCAGTGGGAGTGGCAATCCAAGAGGGAGTAGGTGCCATTATTTCCCTCCTAAATCATTCCCACTCTGCAGGTGGTTCTGTAGTTTAAATTGACAGATTAGCCACCAGTGCCAGAATCTGCTATCTGATGCTGTTGTAAAGCCCTACCAACCCTCACCCTCTGCTTTATGTTTGCCCCATTAGGGACAGTCAATCAAGCCAGGATCTTCCCTGATCTGGCTCGCATGAGGCCCGCAGGTGTTATAGCCCTGCCTGGTATCAACTCATGCTGTCCAGTAAGTGAGATGTTGCAGCAGGGGGACCCTCTACCTTCCTCCTACCAGCTTTACCCCCTCCATCCTTTGTTCCTACTAGTGCTGTGGCCCAGTCAGGCATGGCCCTCCTCACCACGGTGTTTGCTAGTATGTGTTGTTGCCTGCCCGGCCCGGCCCACCATCAATTCTAGCTGTAAGGTGTACTGATATGTGTTGTGACCATAACTGGTTCGACCCACACTGTTCTGTTGCTCAGATTCATCAGCAGTGATGTGAGCTGGTTCAGCCTGGTCCACACCTGACCTGTGCCAAATGTGTGCTGATGGGTGCTTTTCCCTGGTGTGGTATGGGCTGTTCCTTTTGTGCTTATAGTGCTTACCTGCAGGGTTTTGTCCTGACAGAGGAGTTGCCCAGGCTTCTCCTTCAGAACCTCTCCCAATGCCAGATTTTGCATATACTGGTGGGTCCATGAGCCAGTCCTACTCAGTCCACCTCCTGTCCTAGCAGGAACAGTGGTCTTTCCTGACTGGCCTTCAACCCATTCTGGTTCTTATTGTTGGATGTTTCAGCGTAGCTAAGGCTCATCCATATGCAAAAACAGGTCACACATGGCTCAGTTGTGGTTGAGACCAAGCTGAGTCCATCCCACAGCTACCCTGGTCCTCCAGAACATCAGATGGTGTTTGGAGTTTGGCCTGGCTTTGTGCATCTAGTCCGAGTCCACACTTGTGCCAAGGGAGACTGTAGCTGTATCCAGATCAGAACACAGCATTCACTTCAGCCCCTGTGCTCCTCAGTGGAAACCTCAACTCAGCTAGGGTGTCCCATTTGCTCCCTGTTCCAAGTCATAAATTGTGTGCATGCCAGTGGTTCCTCTGACTCGACTTGGCATAACCTCTCACCTGTCTTGGCCTTTGCCTTTGATGCTGTGGCCTAGCATCCCTGGCTCATGCAGACCCAGAGGGTGTAAGAGCCTAGCTCAGCATGACTTGTGCTCTATCCTGATTTCTTTTTTTTTTGGAGTTAAGAATGTGCTTTTTTTATTGATATCTGTTATTTAAAAATATTTTTTTTTCTTTATATACTTAGTTAGAGTAAGAAGGTTCAAGGGCTACAGGAAAGTGGGTAATACTAGTATGTTTTCCATATTGTTACCTTCATGTTTAAAAGGGGGGTATTAAGGGAGAAGGCCCACCCAATTTCCCACCCTCCCCAAGTCCCGGGTGTAGGGCATGCTCTGAGGTTCTTGCTCAAGTGGTTTTGATATTGCAACAGTTATGAATCGCTGTCAATCTTGCCACTCCAGGCACTATGAGGTCTTTGAAAAATCCACTGATTGACATAGTCCATCATAGCTGAGATGGTTGGTTGACCTGTTCTGTCTTCTCTCTTTTCTTCGTTAGGGTTCTGAGTCCAGCATTTAGATTAGGAAGATCTCCAAAGAAACTTCTTGTATGTGCTAACAAGTACAGGGCCAGGCACCGTCCATCGCTCCAATCAGCTGGTGGTTGTAATTGCTGGGTTGGTTCTGTTTTCACTCCCGACTTCCACTGGAACCAGTGGGTGTTGCGGTCCAGCCTGGTTCTGCCCACACATATTTGGCCCTCACATAAACCAGTGGGAGCTGCAGCCTAGTTGGAGCGACCCACAATAACCCCCACCATGACCGCCCCTACCCTGGTTTGCCAGTAAGTGTAGCAGTAATCCAGTCTGTCCCACACCCCTTTCCACCCCAGCCACTGTTTAGTTTTATGTCCTCCCGTGGAAGTGGTAACCCAAGAGGGATGAGCCCACTATTACCCTCCCAGGCCTCTCCCACTCTCCGATTCCAGTTACTGCTGCCCAAACAAACCTCGCCCACTTTAATTCTGTTTG
Source organism: Ochotona curzoniae (assembly GCF_017591425.1). Lineage (NCBI taxonomy): Eukaryota > Metazoa > Chordata > Mammalia > Lagomorpha > Ochotonidae > Ochotona > Ochotona curzoniae. The sequence continues at coordinate 49,622 of NW_024465605.1, forward strand.
CACCAGTAGGAATACTCCGCCGAGCCCGGCTTTTCCCTGATCTAGTCCACATGAGGCGCACAGGTGTGGTAGCTCTGCCTAGTCTGGTCTGCCCCCATCCCAGCCCATGCTCTCCTGCGGAAGTAGCCATCCTGCAAAGGAACCCTCCCTTATTCCCCTGCTGGCTCTGCCTACTTCCTTTCTTGTTCTCAGGCTGGTTGGACGCTGCGGTCCCCTCCGGTACAGGCAACCTCACCTCGGCATTCCATAATGTGCACTAGTCTTTGTTGCGACCGAACCTGGCTCGACCCACACTGGTGCCTGGATTTGCCAGTGGATGATGTGGACAGATTCAGCCTGGTCTTGCCCCCACGTCTGCCAAGTGTATGCCAGTGGGTAGCTTTCCATGGCCTTTTCTGGGCCGATTTCTATTTTTGCTTTGTGCTAAGGTTTGCTTGGCCCTGCCTGGTCCACCCTGTTCCATTACCGACCCACACATTAGCCAACCATTGGAGTTACTTTGTCCAGCTTGTCCAACCTCCATGCCTGGACCATGTGTTCACCAGCAGGAGCTATGACCCACGAGGGGAGTTTCTCAGTCCTTCCACTTGACTCACTTCCAGACCTGGTTCTCATACATGCCAGTGGGTGTTAGGCCAGTATTGTTGTGCATAGTCTGGCCTCTCATTTGGCCTTGTATGAGCTGGAGAATGTTGCAGCTCCGCCCATTCGACACCCTATTTGGGATGCGCATTTGGGTGCTGCTGCTTTGGCCAGCCCAGACTGTTTTTGTTTGCTTTACCCATGAGTGATGGCAGGCTTCTTGGCCATACCTAGCTTAGCCCATCACCACCCCAATTCTTGAGCTAACCAGTGGGACTAGTATTTCCACAGGGTTTGACCTACACTTCTGCTACAGAATCTATCCCCAGAAATGGTTCTCTCCTGGCCTTGCCTAATATGACCTGTCTCCTGATCCATGAATCTTTCAGGTACTAGGATCTGGTCCTACTAGACAAGCCCCCAGCCTTAGCTTTTGCATGGACTGGTATAAGGTGGTCAGCATTGTTCAGTGATAACAAGTCCTACACAGGACTTAAAGGAGGCTGGTATATCAGTCTGACACCATGAAACTCATCTGGTCACTCTCGCCCAAACTACCAGGTCTCAGTACCCTCACTTACCTTCAAATGAAAAGTTACTCTGTCATTAGGAATGTTCAGGATTGATTCACAACCCAGAATCACAGTGGACTGAACATGGAGGTACATAGGCAACCATTTATAGCCCTAAAACCCCGGAACTTGGTGCTGAATTGGCAGGAGGTTGTGGTTGTTAGGCTGGTGGAGGATTAGTAAAGGCTCAAGGGATTGTATGAAAGTTGTTATTTTGGGCCCTGTGCAGTGGCCTAGTAGCTAGGGTCCTCAGCTTGAATGAGCCAGGAAGCCATATGCACTCAGGTTCTAATCCCTGCAGCTCACTTTCCATCCAGCTCCCTGCTTGCGGCCTGGTAAAGCAGTCATGGATGGCGCAAAGCCTTGAGACCCTGCACCTGTTTTGGAGATCTTGAGGAAGTTCCTGGCTCCTGGCTCTGGATCTGCACAGCACCGGACATTGTGGTCACTTGGGGAGTGAATCATTGGTTGGAAGATCTTCCTCAGATTCTCAACATGCCATTAAACAAACAAACAAACAAAAAGCTGTTATTTTAAACTTCCCTGAAAGTCTCCAGTCATGGTGGGTAGTGCTGTGCCAGTGCGAGAAGGGCCAACACAGAGCCTGATGGGCCACTTGGTGCTGTCCAGTCTGGATCTTTGTGATGTGCACATCTACAGCAGGGAAGAGATACAAGTAACTGTTCTCCCATTCCAGTCAAGCCGTTTGCATCAAAGTGTTTTCTTCTCTGTCAAACTTTCTAGTAAATACATAAATAAATATCTA
>NW_024465606.1:0-83514 GCF_017591425.1 Ochotona curzoniae
GGGTCCTCAAGCCCGATCAAGCCTGTCTCCCGGGATGCAACCAGTAGCCTTCACGCCCACTCGGAAGGCTGCTCTGGGGCGGCTGGACCCCCCACGCGTGGCCCTTTGCGGGCCTCACATGGCAACTCAGGTACACCGGCCCAGCCCCCAGGCAGGTGGCGCTAGGGGCGTGGCTAGACCCAAGCCCGGGCCGGGAAGAGGGGCGAGACCGGCGCGAGGGGACGTAACCCTCGGCAGATGGCGGCCGGGGTCCTCAAGCCCGATCAAGCCTGTCTCCCGGGATGCAACCAGTAGCCTTCACGCCCACTCGGAAGGCTGCTCTGGGGCGGCTGGACCCCCCACGCGTGGCCCTTTGCGGGCCTCACATGGCAACTCAGGTACACCGGCCCAGCCCCCAGGCACGTGGCGCTAGGGGCGTGGCTAGACCCAAGCCCGGGCCGGGAACAGGGGCAGGACTGGCACGTGGGGACGTAACCCTCGGCAGATGGCGGCCGGGGTCCTCAAGCCCGATCAAGCCTGTCTCCCGGGATGCAACCAGTAGCCTTCACGCCCACTCGGAAGGCTGCTCTGGGGCGGCTGGTCCCCCCACACGTGGCCCTTTGTGGGCCTAGCGTGGCAACTCAGGTACACCGACCCAGCCCCCGGGCAGGTGGCGCTAGGGGCGTGGCTAGACCCAAGCCCGGGCCGGGAAGAGGGGCGGGACCGGTACGCGAGGGGAAGTAACCCTCGGCAGATGGCGGCCAGGGTCCTCAAGCCCGATCAAGCCTGTCTCCTGGGATGCAACCAGTAGCCTTCACGCCCACTCGGAAGGCTGCTCTGGGGCGGCTGGATCCCCCACGCGTGGCCCTTTGCGGGCCTCGCGTGGCAACTCAGGTACACCAACCCAGCCCCCGGGCAGGTGGCGCTAGGGGCGTGGCTAGACCCAAGCCCGGGCCGGGAAGAGGGGCGGGACCTGCGCGCGGGGACATAACCCTCGGCAGATGGCGGCCGGGGTCCTCAAGCCCGATCAAGCCTGTCTCCCGGGATGCAACCAGTGGCCTTCACGCCCACTCGGAAGGCTGCTCTGGGGCGGCTGGACCCCCCACGCGTGGCCCTTTGCGGGCCTAGCGTGGCAACTCAGGTACACAGGCCCAGCCCCCGGGCAGGTGGCGCTAGGGGCGTGGCTAGACCCAAGCCCGGGCCGGGAAGAGGGGCGGGTCTGGCACGTGGGGATGTAACCTTCGGCAGATGGCGGCCGGGGTCCTCAAGCCCGATCAAGCCTGTCTCCCGGGATGCAACCAGTAGCCTTCACGCCCACTCGGAAGGCTGCTCTGGGGCGGCTGGACCCCCCACGCGTGGCCCTTTGCGGGCCTCGCGTGGCAACTCAGGTACACCAACCCAGCCCCCGGGCAGGTGGCGCTAGGGGCGTGGCTAGACCCAAGCCCGGGCCGGGAAGAGGGGCGGGACCAGCACCTGGGCACGTAACCCTCGGCAGATGGCGGCCGGGGTCCTCAAGCCCGATCAAGCCTGTCTCCCGGGATGCAACCAGTAGCCTTCACGCCCACTCGGAAGGCTGCTCTGGGGCGGCTGGACCCCCCACGCGTGGCCCTTTGCGGGCCTAGCGTGGCAACTCAGGTACACCGACCCAGCTCCCGGGCAGGTGGCGCTAGGGGCGTGGCTAGACCCAAGCCCGGGCCGGGAAGAGGGGCGGGACCTGCGCGCGGGGACGTAACCCTCGGCAGATGGCGGCCGGGGTCCTCAAGCCCGATCAAGCCTGTCTCCCGGGATGCAACCAGTAGCCTTCACGCCCACTCGGAAGGCTGCTCTGGGGCGAGTGGACCCCCCCACGCGTGGCCCTTTGCGGGCCTAGCGTGGCCCTTTGCGGACCTCGCGTGGCAACTCAGGTACACCAACCCAGCCCCCGGGCAGGTGGCGCTAGGGGCGTGGCTAGACCCAAATCCGGGCCGGGAAGAGGGGCGAGACCGGCGCGCGGGGACGTATCCCTCGGCAGATGGCGGCCGGGGTCCTCAAGCCCGATCAAGCCTGTCTCCCGGGATGCAACCAGTAGCCTTCACGCCCACTCGGAAGGCTGCTCTGGGGCGGCTGGACCCCCCACGCGTGGCCCTTTGAGGGCCTCGCGTGGCAACTCAGGTACACCGGCCCAGCCCCCAGGCAGGTGGCGCTAGGGGCGTGGCTAGACCCAAGCCCGGGCCGGGAACAGGGGCAGGACTGGCACGTGGGAACGTAACCCTCGGCAGATGGCGGCCGGGGTCCTCAAGCCCGATCAAGCCTGTCTCCCGGGATGCAACCAGTAGCCTTCACGCCCACTCGGAAGGCTGCTCTGGGGCGGCTGGACCCCCCACGCGTGGCCCTTTGCGGGCCTAGCGTGGCCCTTTGCGGGCCTAGCGTGGCAACTCAGGTACACCGACCCAGCCCCCGGGCAGGTGGCGCTAGGGGCGTGGCTAGACCCAAGCCCGGGCCGGGAAGAGGGGCGGGACCGGTGCGCAGGGACGTAACCCTCGGCACATGGCGGCCAGGGTCCTCAAGCCCGATCAAGCCTGTCTCCCGGGATGCAACCAGTAGCCTTCACGCCCACTCGGAAGGCTGCTCTGGGGCGGCTGGACCCCCCACGCGTGGCCCTTTGCGGGCCTCACATGGCAACTCAGGTACACCGGCCTAGCCCCCAGGCAGGTGGCGCTAGGGGCGTGGCTAGACCCAAGCCCGGGCCGGGAAGAGGGGCGAGACCGGCGCGAGGGGACGTAACCCTCGGCAGAGGGCGGCCGGGGTCCTCAAGCCCGATCAAGCCTGTCTCCCGGGATGCAACCAGTAGCCTTCACGCCCACTCGGAAGGCTGCTCTGGGGCGGCTGGACCCCCCACGCGTGGCCCTTTGCGGGCCTCACATGGCAACTCAGGTACACCGGCCCAGCCCCCAGGCACGTGGCGCTAGGGGCGTGGCTAGACCCAAGCCCGGGCCGGGAACAGGGGCAGGACTGGCACGTGGGGACGTAACCCTCGGCAGATGGCGGCCGGGGTCCTCAAGCCCGATCAAGCCTGTCTCCCGGGATGCAACCAGTAGCCTTCACGCCCACTCGGAAGGCTGCTCTGGGGCGGCTGGTCCCCCCACACGTGGCCCTTTGTGGGCCTAGCGTGGCAACTCAGGTACACCGACCCAGCCCCCGGGCAGGTGGCGCTAGGGGCGTGGCTAGACCCAAGCCCGGGCCGGGAAGAGGGGCGGGACCGGTACGCGAGGGGAAGTAACCCTCGGCAGAGGGCGGCCAGGGTCCTCAAGCCCGATCAAGCCTGTCTCCTGGGATGCAACCAGTAGCCTTCACGCCCACTCGGAAGGCTGCTCTGGGGCGGCTGGATCCCCCACGCGTGGCCCTTTGCGGGCCTCGCGTGGCAACTCAGGTACACCAACCCAGCCCCCGGGCAGGTGGCGCTAGGGGCGTGGCTAGACCCAAGCCCGGGCCGGGAAGAGGGGCGGGACCTGCGCGCGGGGACATAACCCTCGGCAGATGGCGGCCGGGGTCCTCAAGCCCGATCAAGCCTGTCTCCCGGGATGCAACCAGTGGCCTTCACGCCCACTCGGAAGGCTGCTCTGGGGCGGCTGGACCCCCCACGCGTGGCCCTTTGCGGGCCTAGCGTGGCAACTCAGGTACACAGGCCCAGCCCCCGGGCAGGTGGCGCTAGGGGCGTGGCTAGACCCAAGCCCGGGCCGGGAAGAGGGGCGGGTCTGGCACGTGGGGACGTAACCTTCGGCAGATGGCGGCCGGGGTCCTCAAGCCCGATCAAGCCTGTCTCCCGGGATGCAACCAGTAGCCTTCACGCCCACTCGGAAGGCTGCTCTGGGGCGGCTGGACCCCCCACGCGTGGCCCTTTGCGGGCCTCGCGTGGCAACTCAGGTACACCAACCCAGCCCCCGGGCAGGTGGTGCTAGGGGCGTGGCTAGACCCAAGCCCGGGCCGGGAAGAGGGGGGGACCAGCACCTGGGCACGTAACCCTCGGCAGATGGCGGCCGGGGTCCTCAAGCCCGATCAAGCCTGTCTCCCGGGATGCAACCAGTAGCCTTCACGCCCACTCGGAAGGCTGCTCTGGGGCGGCTGGACCCCCCACGCGTGGCCCTTTGCGGGCCTAGCGTGGCAACTCAGGTACACCGACCCAGCTCCCGGGCAGGTGGCGCTAGGGGCGTGGCTAGACCCAAGCCCGGGCCGGGAAGAGGGGCGGGACCTGCGCGCGGGGACGTAACCCTCGGCAGATGGCGGCCGGGGTCCTCAAGCCCGATCAAGCCTGTCTCCCGGGATGCAACCAGTAGCCTTCACGCCCACTCGGAAGGCTGCTCTGGGGCGGCTGGACCCCCCACACGTGGCCTATTGCGGGCCTAGCGTGGCAACTCAGGTACACCGACCCAGCCCCCAGGCAGGTGGCGCTAGGGGCGTGGCTAGACCCAAGCCCGGGCCGGGAAGAGGGGCGAGACTGGCACGTGGGGACGTAACCCTCGGCAGATGGCGGCCGGGGTCCTCAAGCCCGATCAAGCCTGTCTCCCGGGATGCAACCAGTAGCCTTCACGCCCACTCGGAAGGCTGCTCTGGGGCGGCTGGAACCCCAACGCGTGGCCCTTTGCGGGCCTAGCGTGGCCCTTTGCAGGCCTCGCGTGGCAACTCAGGTACACCAACCCAGCCCCCGGGCAGGTGGCGCTAGGGGTGGCTAGACCCAAGCCCGGGCCGGGAAGAGGGGCGGGACCGGCGCGCGGGGACTTAACCCTCGGCACATGGCGGCCGGGGTCCTCAAGCCCGATCAAGCCTGTCTCCCGGGATGCAACCAGTAGCCTTCACGCCCACTCGGAAGGCTGCTCTGGGGCGGCTGGACCCCACACGCGTGGCCCTTTGCGGGCCTAGCGTGGCAACTCAGGTACACCGGCCCAGCCCCCGGGCAGGTGGCGCTAGGGGCGTGGCTAGACCCAGGCCCGGGCCGGGAAGAGTGGCGGGACGGGCGCGCGGGGACCTAACCCTCGGCACATGGCGGCCGGGGTCCTCAAGCCAGATCAAGCCTGTCTCCCGGGATGCAACCAGTAGCCTTCACGCCCACTAGGAAGGCTGCTCTGGGGCGGCTGGACCCCCCACGCGTGGCCCTTTGCGGGCCTAGCGTGGCAACTCAGGTACACCGACCCAGCCCCCAGGCAGGTGGCGCTAGGGGCGTGGCTAGACCCAAGCCCGGGCCGGGAAGAGGGGCGAGACTGGCACGTGGGGACGTAACCCTCGGCAGATGGCGGCCGGGGTCCTCAAGCCCGATCAAGCCTGTCTCCCGGGATGCAACCAGTAGCCTTCACGCCCACTCGGAAGGCTGCTCTGGGGCGGCTGGACCCCCCACGCGTGGCCCTTTGCGGGCCTAGCGTGGCAACTCAGGTACACCGACCCTGCCCCCAGGCAGGTGGCGCTAGGGGCGTGGCTAGACCCAAGCCCGGGCCGGGAAGAGGGGCGGGACCTGCGCGCTGGGACGTAACCCTCGGCAGATGGCGGCCGGGGTCCTCAAGCCCGATCAAGCCTGTCTCCCGGGATGCAACCAGTAGCCTTCACGCCCACTCGGAAGGCTGCTCTGGGGCGGCTGGACCCCCCACGCGTGGCCCTTTGCGGGCCTCGCGTGGCAACTCAGGTACACCAACCCAGCCCCCGGGCAGGTGGCGCTAGGGGCGTGGCTAGACACAAGCCCGGGCCGGGAAGAGGGGCGGGAGCGTCGCGAGGGGACGTAACCCTCGGCAGATGGCGGCCGGGGTCCTCAAGCCCGATCAAGCCTGTCTCCCGGGATGCAACCAGTAGCCTTCACGCCCACTCGGAAGGCTGCTCTGGGGCGGCTGGACCCCCCACAGGTGGCCCTTTGCGGGCCTAGCGTGGCAACTCAGGTACACCGACCCAGCCCCCGGGCAGGTGGCGCTAGGGGCGTGGCTAGACCCAAGCCCGGGCCGGGAAGAGGGGCGGGTCTGGCGCGCGGGGACCTAACCCTCGGCAGATGGCGGCCGGGGTCCTCAAGCCCGATCAAGCCTGTCTCCCGGGATGCATCCAGTAGCCTTCACGCCCACTCGGAAGGCTGCTCTGGGGCGGCTGGACCCCCCACGCGTGGCCCTTTGCGGGCCTAGCGTGGCCACTCAGGTACACCAACCCAGCCCCCAGGCAGGTGGCGCTAGGGGCGTGGCTAGACCCAAGCCCGGGACGGGAAGAGGGGCGGGACCGGCACGTGGGCACGTAACCCTCGGCAGGTGGCGGCCGGGGTCCTCAAGCCCGATCAAGCCTGTCTCCCGGGATGCAACCAGTAGCCTTCACGCCCACTCGGAAGGCTGCTCTGGGGCGGCTGGACCCCCCACGCGTGGCCCTTTGCGGGCCTCGCGTGGCAACTCAGGTACACAGACCCAGCCCCCGGGCAGGTGGCGCTAGGGGCGTGGCTAGACCCAAGCCCGGGTCGGGAAGAGGGTCGGGACCAGCGCGCAGGGACGTAACCCTCGGCAGATGGCGGCCGGGTCCTCAAGCCCGATCAAGCCTGTCTCCCGGGATGCAACCAGTAGCCTTCACGCCCACTAGGAAGGCTGCTCTGGGGCGGCTGGACCCCCCACACGTGGCCCGTTGCGGGCCTCGCGTGGCAACTCAGGTACACAGGCCCAGCCCCCGGGCAGGTGGCGCTAGGGGCGTGGCTAGACCCAAGCCCGGGCCGGGAAGAGGGGCGGGTCTGGCGCGCGGGGACCTAACCCTCGGCAGATGGCGGCCGGGGTCCTCAAGCCCGATCAAGCCTGTCTCCCGGGATGCTACCAGTAGCCTTCACGCCCACTCGGAAGGCTGCTCTGGGGCGGCTGGACCCCCCACGCGTGGCCCATTGCGGGCCTCGCGTGGCAACTCAGGTACACCGGCCCAGCCCCAGGGCAGGTGGCGCTAGGGGCGTGGCTAGACCCAAGCCCGGGCCGGGAAGAGGGGCGGGACAAGCGCGCGGGGACGTAACCCTCGGCAGATGGCGGCCGGGGTCCTCAAGCCCGATCAAGCCTGTCTCCCGGGATGCAACCAGTAGCCTTCACGCCCACTCGGAAGGCTGCTCTGGGGCGGCTGGACCCCCCACGCGTGGCCCTTTGCGGGCCTCGCGTGGCAACTCAGGTACACCGACCCAGCCCCCGGGCAGGTGGCGCTAGGGGCGTGGCTAGACCCAAGCCCGGGTCGGGAAGAGGGGCGGGACCGGCGCCCGGGGACCTAACCCTCGGCAGGTGGCGGCCGGGGTCCTCAAGCCCGATCAAGCCTGTCTCCCGGGATGCTACCAGTAGCCTTCACGCCCACTCGGAAGGCTGCTCTGGGGCGGCTGGACCACCCACGCTTGGCCCTTTGCGGGCCTAGTGTGGCAACTCAGGTACACAGGCCCAGCCCCCGGGCAGGTGGCGCTAGGGGCGTGGCTAGACCCAAGCCCGGGCCGGGAAGAGGGGCGGGACCGGCGCGCGGGGACCTAACCCTCGGCACATGGCGGCCGGGGTCCTCAAGCCCGATCAAGCCTGTCTCCCGGGATGCAACCAGTAGCCTTCACGCCCACTCGGAAGGCTGCTCTGGGGCGGCTGGACACCCCACGCGTGGCCCTTTGCGGGCCTCGCGTGGCAACTCAGGTACACCAACCCAGCCCCCGGGCAGGTGGCGCTAGGGGCGTGGCTAGACCCAAGCCCGGGCCGGGAAGAGGGGCGGGAGCGTCACGAGGGGACGTAACCCTCGGCAGATGGCGGCCGGGGTCCTCAAGCCCGATCAAGCCTGTCTCCCGGGATGCAACCAGTAGACTTCACGCCCACTCGGAAGGCTGCTCTGGGGCGGCTGGACCCCCAACGCGTGTCCCTTTGCGGGCCTAGCGTGGCCCTTTGCGGGCCTAGCGTGGCAACTCAGGTACACCAACCCAGCCCCCGGGCAGGTGGCGCTAGGGGCGTGGCTAGACCCAAGCCCGGGCCGGGAAGAGGGGCGGGTCTGGCGCGCGGGGACATAACCCTCGGCAGATGGCGGCCGGGGTCCTCAAGCCCGATCAAGCCTGTCTCCCGGGATGCAACCAGTAGCCTTCACGCCCACTCGGAAGGCTGCTCTGGGGCGGCTGGACCCCCCACGCGTGGCCCTTTGCGGGCCTCGCGTGGCAACTCAGGTACACCGACCCAGCCCCCAGGCAGGTGGCGCTAGGGGCGTGGCTAGACCCAAGCCCGGGCCGGGAAGAGGGGCGGGACCGCCGCGAGGGGACGTAACCCTCGGCAGATGGCGGCCGGGGTCCTCAAGCCCGATCAAGCCTGTCTCCCGGGATGCAACCAGTAGCCTTCACGCCCACTCGGAAGGCTGCTCTGGGGCGGCTGGAACCCCAACGCGTGGCCCTTTGCGGGCCTAGCGTGGCCCTTTGCGGGCCTCGCGTGGCAACTCAGGTACACCAACCCAGCCCCCGGGCAGGTGGCGCTAGGGGCGTGGCTAGACCCAAGCCCGGGCCGGGAAGAGGGGCGGGACCAGCGCGCAGGGACGTAACCCTCGGCAGATGGCAGCCGGGGTCCTCAAGCCCGATCAAGCCTGTCTCCCGGGATGCAACCAGTAGCCTTCACGCCCACTCGGAAGGCTGCTCTGGGGCGGCTGGACCCCCACGCTTGGCCCTTTGCGGGCCTCGCGTGGCAACTCAGGTACACCGGCCGAACCCCCGGGCAGGTGGCGCTAGGGGCGTGGCTAGACCCAAGCCCGGGCCGGGAAGAGGGGCGGGACTGGCGCGCGGGGACCTAACACTCGGCAGATGGCGGCCGGGGTCCTCAAGCCCGATCAAGCCTGTCTCCCAGGATGCAACCAGTAGCCTTCACGCCCACTCGGAAGGCTGCTCTGGGGCGGCTGGACCCTCCACGCGTGGCCCTTTGCGGGCCTCACATGGCAACTCAGGTACACCGACCCAGCCCCCGGGCAGGTGGCGCTAGGGGGGTGGCTAGACCCAAGCCCGGGCCGGGAAGAGGGGCGGGACCGGTGCGCGAGGGGAAGTAACCCTCGGCACATGGCGGCCGGGGTCCTCAAGCCCGATCAAGCCTGTCTCCTGGGATGCAACCAGTAGCCTTCACGCCCACTCGGAAGGCTGCTCTGGGGCGGCTGGACCCCCCACGCGTGGCCCTTTGCGGGCCTAGCGTGGCAACTCAGGTACACCGACCCAGCCCCCGGGCAGGTGGCGCTAGGGGCGTGGCTAGACCCAAGCCCGGGTCGGGAAGAGGGGTGGGACCGGCACGTGGGCACGTAACCCTCGGCAGATGGCGGCCGGGTCCTCAAGCCCGATCAAGCCTGTCTCCCGGGATGCAACCAGTAGCCTTCACGCCCACTCGGAAGGCTGCTCTGGGGCGGCTGGACCCCCACGCGTGGCCCTATGCGTGCCTCGCGTGGCAACTCAGGTACTCTGGCCCAGCCACCAGGCAGGTGGCGCTAGGGGCGTGGCTAGACCCAAGCCCGGGCCGGGAAGAGGGGCGGGACCTGCGCGCCGGGACGTAACCCTCGGCAGATGGCGGCCGGGGTCCTCAAGCCCGATCAAGCCTGTCTCCGGGGATGCAACCAGTAGCCTTCACGCCCACTCGGAAGGCTGCTCTGGGGCGGCTGGACCCCCCACGCGTGGCCCTTTGAGGGCCTCGCGTGGCAACTCAGGTACACCAACCCAGCACCCGGGCAGGTGGCGCTAGGGGCGTGGCTAGACACAAGCCCGGGCCGGGAAGAGGGGCGGGAGCGTCGCGAGGGGACCTAACCCTCGGCAGATGGCGGCCGGGGTCCTCAAGCCCGATCAAGCCTGTCTCCTGGGATGCAACCAGTAGCCTTCACGCCCACTCGGAAGGCTGCTCTGGGGCGGCTGGACCCCCAACGCGTGGCCCTTTGCGGGCCTATCGTTGCCCTTTGCGGGCCTCACGTGGCAACTCAGGTACACCAACCCAGCCCCCGGGCAGGTGGCGCTAGGGGCGTGGCTAGACCCAAGCCCGGGCCGGGAAGAGGGGCGGGAGCGTCGCGACGGGACTTAACCCTCGGCAGATGGCGGCCGGGGTCCTCAAGCCCGATCAAGCCTGTCTCCCGGGATGCAACCAGTAGCCTTCACGCCCACTCGGAAGGCTGCTCTGGGGCGGCTGGACCCCCAACGCGTGGCCCTTTGCGGGCCTCGCGTGGCAACTCAGGTACACCGACCCAGCCCCCAGGCAGGTGGCGCTAGGGGCGTGGCTAGACCCAAGCCCGGGCCGGGAAGAGGGGCGGGACCGGCACGTGGGCACGTAACCCTCGGCAGATGGCGGCCGGGGTCCTCAAGCCCGATCAAGCCTGTCTCCCGGGATGCAACCAGTAGCCTTCACGCCCACTCGGAAGGCTGCTCTGGGGCGGCTGGACCCCCAACGCGTGGCCCTTTGCGGGCCTAGCGTGGCCCTTTGCGGGCCTCGCGTGGCAACTCAGGTACACCGACCCAGCCCCCGGGCAGGTGGCGCTAGGGGCGTGGCTAGACCCAAGCCCGGGCCGGGAAGAGGGGCGGGACCAGCGCGCAGGGACGTAACCCTCGGCAGATGGCAGCCGGGGTCCTCAAGCCCGATCAAGCCTGTCTCCCGGGATGCAACCAGTAGCCTTCACGCCCACTCGGAAGGCTGCTCTGGGGCGGCTGGACCCCCACGCTTGGCCCTTTGCGGGCCTCGCGTGGCAACTCAGGTACACTGGCCCAGCCACCAGGCAGGTGGCGCTAGGGGCGTGGCTAGACCCAAGCCCGGGCCGGGAAGAGGGGCGGGACTGGCGCGCGGGGACCTAACACTCGGCAGATGGCGGCCGGGGTCCTCAAGCCCAATCAAGCCTGTCTCCCAGGATGCAACCAGTAGCCTTCACGCCCCCTCGGAAGGCTGCTCTGGGGCGGCTGGACCCCCCACGCGTGGCCCATTGCGGGCCTCGCCTGGCAACTCAGGTACACCGACCCAGCCCCCGGGCAGGTGGCGCTAGGGGCGTGGCTAGACCCAAGCCCGGGCCGGGAAGAGGGGCGGGACCGGCACGTGGGCACGTAACCCTCGGCAGGTGGCGGCCGGGGTCCTCAAGCCCGATCAAGCCTGTCTCCCGGGATGCAACCAGTAGCCTTCACGCCCACTCGGAAGGCTGCTCTGGGGCGGCTGGACCCCCAACGCGTGGCCTTTTGCGGGCCTCACGTGGCAACTCAGGTACACCGGCCCAGCCCCCGGGCAGGTGGCGCTAGGGGCATGGCTAGACCCAAGCCAGGGCCGGGAAGAGGGGCGGGACTGGCACGTGGGTACGTAACCCTCGGCAGATGGCGGCCGGGTCCTCAAGCCCGATCAAGCCTGTCTCCCGGGATGCAACCAGAAGCCTTCACGCCCACTCGGAAGGCTGCTCTGGGGCGGCTGGACCCCCACGCGTGGCCCTATGCGTGCCTCGCGTGGCAACTCAGGTACACTGGCCCAGCCACCAGGCAGGTGGCGCTAGGGGCGTGGCTAGACCCAAGCCCGGGCCGGGAAGAGGGGCGGGACAGGCGCGCGGGGACGCCACCCTCGGCAGATGGCGGCCGGGGTCCTCAAGCCCGATCAAGCCTGTCTCCTGGGATGCAACCAGTAGCCTTCACGCCCACTCGGAAGGCTGCTCTGGGGCGGCTGGACCCCCCACGCGTGGCCCTTTGCGGGCCTAGCGTGGCAACTCAGGTACACCGACCCAGCCCCCAGGCAGGTGGCGCTAGGGGCGTGGCTAGACCCAAGCCCGGGTCGGGAAGAGGGGCGGGACCGGCACGTGGGCACGTAACCCTCGGCAGATGGCGGCCGGGTCCTCAAGCCCGATCAAGCCTGTCTCCCGGGATGCAACCAGAAGCCTTCACGCCCACTCGGAAGGCTGCTCTGGGGCGGCTGGACCCCCACGCGTGGCCCTATGCGTGCCTCGCGTGGCAACTCAGGTACACTGGCCCAGCCCCCAGGCAGGTGGCGCTAGGGGCGTGGCTAGACCCAAGCCCGGGCCGGGAAGAGGGGCGGGAGAAGCGCGCCGGGACGTAACCCTCGGCACATGGCGGCCGGGGTCCTCAAGCCCGATCAAGCCTGTCTCCCAGGATGCAACCAGTAGCCTTCACGCCCACTCGGAAGGCTACTCTGGGGCGGCTGGACCCCCCACGCGTGGCCCTTTGCGGGCCTCGCGTGGCAACTCAGGTACACCGTCCCAGCCCCCAGGCAGGTGGCGCCAGGGGCGTGGCTAGACCCAAGCCCGGGCCGGGAAGAGGGGCGGGACCGGCGCACGGGGACGTAACCCTCGGCAGATGGCGGCCGGGGTCCTCAAGCCCGATCAAGCCTGTCTCCCGGGATGCAACCAGTAGCCTTCACGCCCACTCGGAAGGCTGCTCTGGGGCGGCTGGACCCCCCACGCGTGGCCCTTTGCGGGCCTCGCGTGGCAACTCAGGTACACCAACCCAGCCCCCGGGCACGTGGCGCTAGGGGCGTGGCTAGACCCAAGCCCGGGCCGGGAAGAGGGGCGGGAGCGTCGCGAGGGGACGTAACCCTCGGCAGATGGCGGCCGGGGTCCTCAAGCCCGATCAAGCCTGTCTCCCGGGATGCAACCAGTAGCCTTCACGCCCACTCGGAAGGCTGCTCTGGGGCGGCTGGAACCCCCACGCGTGGCCCTATGCGGGCCTAGCGTGGCCCTTTGCGAGCCTCGCGTGGCAACTCAGGTACACCAACCCAGCCCCCGGGCAGGTGGCGTTAGGGGCGTGGCTAGACCCAAGCCCGGGCCGGGAAGAGGGGCGGGACCTGCGCGCCGGGACGTAACCCTCGGCAGATGGCGGCCGGGGTCCTCAAGCCCGATCAAGCCTGTCTCCCGGGATGCAACCAGTAGCCTTCACGCCCACTCGGAAGGCTGCTCTGGGGCGGCTGGACCCCCCACGCGTGGCCCTTTGCGGGCCTAGCGTGGCAACTCAGGTACACCGACCCAGCCCCCGGGCAGGTGGCGCTAGGGGCGTGGCTAGACCCAAGCCCGGGCCGGGAAGAGGGGCGGGACCGGCGCGCGGGGACCTAACCCTCGGCAGATGGCGGCCGGGGTCCTCAAGCCAGATCAAGCCTGTCTCCCGGGATGCAACCAGTAGCCTTCACGCCCACTCGGAAGGCTGCTCTGGGGCGGCTGGACCCCTCACGCGTGGCCCTTTGCGGGCCTCGCGTGGCAACTCAGGTACACCAACCCAGCCCCCGGGCAGGTGGCGCTAGGGGCGTGGCTAGACCCAAGCCCGGGCCGGGAAGAGGGGCGGGTCTGGCGCGCGGGGACATAACCCTCGGCAGATGGCGGCCGGGGTCCTCAAGCCCGATCAAGCCTGTCTCCCGGGATGCAACCAGTAGCCTTCACGCCCACTCGGAAGGCTGCTCTGGGGTGGCTGGACCCCCCACGCGTGGCCTTTTGCGGGCCTAGCGTGGCAACTCAGGTACACCGACCCAGCCCTCAGGCAGGTGGCGCTAGGGGCGTGGCTAGACCCAAGCCCGGGCCGGGAAGAGGGGCGGGAGCATCGCGAGGGGACGTAACCCTCGGCAGATGGCGGCCGGGGTCCTCAAGCCCGATCAAGCCTGTCTCCCGGGATGCAACCAGTAGCCTTCACGCCCACTCGGAAGGCTGCTCTGGGGCGGCTGGACCCCCAACGCGTGGCCCTTTGCGGGCCTATCGTGGCCCTTTGCGGGCCTCGCGTGGCAACTCAGGTACACCAACCCAGCCCCCGGGCAGGTGGCGCTAGGGGCGTGGCTAGACCCAAGCCCGGGCCGGGAAGAGGGGCGGGACCTGCGCGCCGGGACGTAACCCTCGGCAGATGGCGGCCGGGGTCCTCAAGCCCGATCAAGCCTGTCTCCCGGGATGCAACCAGTAGCCTTCACGCCCACTCGGAAGGCTGCTCTGGGGCGGCTGGACCCCCCACGCGTGGCCCTTTGCGGGCCTCGCGTGGCAACTCAGGTACACCAACCCAGCCCCCAGGCAGGTGGCGCTAGGGGCGTGGCTAGACCCAAGCCCGGGCCGGGAAGAGGGGCGGGACCGGTACGCGGGGACGTAACCCTCGGCACATGGCGGCCGGGGTCCTCAAGCCCGATCAAGCCTGTCTCCCGGGATGCAACCAGTAGCCTTCACGCCCACTCGGAAGGCTGCTCTGGGGCGGCTGGACCCCCCACGCGTGGCCCATTGCGGGCCTCGCGTGGCAACTCAGGTACACCAACCCAGCCCCCGGGCACGTGGCGCTAGGGGCGTGGCTAGACCCAAGCCCGGGCCGGGAAGAGGGGCGGTTCTGGCGCGCGGGGACGTAACCCTCGGCAGATGGCGGCCGGGGTCCTCAAGCCCGATCAAGCCTGTCTCCCGGGATGCAACCAGTAGCCTTCACGCCCACTCGGAAGGCTGCTCTGGGGCGGCTGGACCCCCCACGCGTGGCCCTTTGCGGGCCTCGCGTGGCAACTCAGGTACACCAACACAGCCCCCAGGCAGGTGGCGCTAGGGGCGTGGCTAGACCCAAGCCCGGGCCGGGAAGAGGGGCGGGACCGGCACCTGGGCACGTAACCCTCGGCAGATGGCGGCCGGGGTCCTCAAGCCCGATCAAGCCTGTCTCCCGGGATGCAACCAGTAGCCTTCACGCCCACTCGGAAGGCTGCTCTGGGGCGGCTGGACCCCCAACGCGTGGCCCTTTGCGGGCCTAGCGTGGCCCTTTGCGGGCCTCGCGTGGCAACTCAGGTACACCAACCCAGCCCCCGGGCAGGTGGCGCTAGGGCGTGGCTAGACCCAAGCCCGGGCCGGGAAGAGGGGCGGGACCAGCGCGCAGGGACGTAACCCTCGGCAGATGGCAGCCGGGTCCTCAAGCCCGATCAAGCCTGTCTCCCGGGATGCAACCAGAAGCCTTCACGCCCACTCGGAAGGTTGCTCTGGGGCGGCTGGACCCCCACGCGTGGCCCTATGCGTGCCTCGCGTGGCAACTCAGGTACACTGGCCCAGCCACCAGGCAGGTGGCGCTAGGGGCGTGGCTAGACCCAAGCCCGGGCCGGGAAGAGGGGCGGGTCTGGCGCGCGGGGACTTAACCCTCGGCACATGGCGGCCGGGGTCCTCAAGCCCGATCAAGCCTGTCTCCCGGGATGCAACCAGTAGCCTTCACGCCATCTCGGAATGCTGCTCTGGGGCGGCTGGACCCCCACGCGTGGCCCTATGCGTGCCTCGCGTGGCAACTCAGGTACACTGGCCCAGCCCCCAGGCAGGTGGCGCTAGGGGCGTGGCTAGACCCAAGCCCGGGCCGGGAAGAGGGGCGGGAGCGTCGCGAGGGGACGTAACCCTCGGCAGATGGCGGCCGGGGTCCTCAAGCCCGATCAAGCCTGTCTCCCAGGATGCAACCAGTAGCCTTCACGCCCACTAGGAAGGCTGCTCTGGGGCGGCTGGACCCCCCACGCGTGGCCCTTTGCGGGCCTCGCGTGGCAACTCAGGTACACCGACCCAGCCCCCGGGCAGGTGGCGCTAGGGGCGTGGCTAGACCCAAGCCCGGGCCGGGAAGAGGGGCGGGACCTGCGCGCAGGGAATAACCCTCGCAGATGGCGGCCGGGGTCCTCAAGCCCGATCAAGCCTGTCTCCCGGGATGCAACCAGTAGCCTTCACGCCCACTCGGAAGGCTGCTCTGGGGCGGCTGGACCCCCCACGCGTGGCCCTTTGCGGGCCTAGCGTGGCAACTCAGGTACACCAACCCAGCCCCCGGGCAGGTGGCGCTAGGGGCGTGGCTAGACCCAAGCCCGGGCCGGGAAGAGCGGCGGGTCTGGCGCGCGGGGACTTAACCCTCGGCAGATGGCGGCCGGGGTCCTCAAGCCCGATCAAGCCTGTCTCCCGGGATGCAACCAGTAGCCTTCACGCCCACTCGGAAGGCTGCTCTGGGGCGGCTGGACCCCCCACGCGTGGCCCTTTGCGGGCCTAGCGTGGCAACTCAGGTACACCAACCCAGCCCCCGGGCAGGTGGCGCTAGGGGCGTGGCTAGACCCAAGCCCGGGCCGGGAAGAGCGGCGGGTCTGGCGCGCGGGGACTTAACACTCGGCAGATGGCGGCCGGGGTCCTCAAGCCCGATCAAGCCTGTCTCCCGGGATGCAACCAGTAGCCTTCACGCCCACTCGGAAGGCTGCTCTGGGGCTTGGCCCCCCCACGCGTGGCCCTTTGCGGGCCTAGCGTGGCAACTCAGGTACACAGGCCCAGCCCCCGGGCAGGTGGCGCTAGGGGCGTGGCTAGACCCAAGCCCGGGCCGGGAAGAGGGGCGGGACCGGCACGTGGGCACGTAACCCTCGGCAGATGGCGGCCGGGGTCCTCAAGCCCGATCAAGCCTGTCTCCCGGGATGCATCCAGTAGCTTTCAGGCCCACTCGGAAGGCTGCTGTGGGGCGGCTGGACCCCCCACGCGTGGCCCTTTGCGGGCCTCGCGTGGCAACTCAGGTACACCAACCCAGCACCCGGGCAGGTGGCGCTAGGGGCATGGCTAGACCCAAGCCCGGGCCGGGAAGAGGGGCGGGACCTGCGCGCGGGGACATAACCCTCGGCAGATGGCGGCCGGGGTCCTCAAGCCCGATCAAGCCTGTCTCCCGGGATGCAACCAGTAGCCTTCACGCCCACTCGGAAGGCTGCTCTGGGGTGGCTGGACCCCCCACGCGTGGCCCTTTGCGGGCCTAGCGTGGCCCTTTGCGGGCCTCGCGTGGCAACTCAGGTACACCAACCCAGCCCCCGGGCAGGTGGCGCTAGGGGCGTGGCTAGACCCAAGCCCGGGCCGGGAAGAGGGGCGGGACCAGCGCGCAGGGACGTAACCCTCGGCAGATGGCAGCCGGGGTCCTCAAGCCCGATCAAGCCTGTCTCCCGGGATGCAACCAGTAGCCTTCACGCCCACTCGGAAGGCTGCTCTGGGGCGGCTGGACCCCCACGCGTGGCCCTATGCGTGCCTCGCGTGGCAACTCAGGTACACCGGCCCAACCCCCGGGCAGGTGGCGCTAGGGGCGTGGCTAGACCCAAGCCCGGGCCGGGAAGAGGGGCGGGACTGGCGGGCGGGGACCTAACACTCGGCAGATGGCGGCCGGGGTCCTCAAGCCCAATCAAACCTGTCTCCCAGGATGCAACCAGTAGCCTTCACGCCCACTCGGAAGGCTGCTCTGGGGCGGCTGGACCCCCCACGCGTGGCCCATTGCGGGCCTCGCGTGGCAACTCAGGTACACCGGCCCAGCCCCCGGGCAGGTGGCGCTAGGGGCGTGGCTAGACCCAAGCCCGGGCCGGGAAGAGGGGCGGGACCGGCACGTGGGCACGTAACACTCGGCACATGGCGGCCGGGGTCCTCAAGCCCGATCAAGCCTGTCTCCCGGGATGCAACCAGTAGCCTTCACGCCCACTCGGAAGGCTGCTCTGGGGCGGCTGGACCCCCAACGCGTGGCCCTTTGCGGGCCTCACGTGGCAACTCAGGTACACCAACCCAGCCCCCGGGCAGGTGGCGCTAGGGGCATGGCTAGACCCAAGCCAGGGCCGGGAAGAGGGGCGGGACTGGCACGTGGGTACGTAACCCTCGGCAGATGGCGGCCGGGGTCCTCAAGCCCGATCAAGCCTGTCTCCCGGGATGCAACCAGAAGCCTTCACGCCCAACCGGAAGGCTGCTCTGGGGCGGCTGGACCCCCACGCGTGGCCCTATGCGTGCCTCGCGTGGCAACTCAGGTACACTGGCCCAGCCACCAGGCAGGTGGCGCTAGGGGCGTGGCTAGACCCAAGCCCGGGCCGGGAAGAGGGGCGGGTCTGGCGCGCGGGGACTTATCCCTCGGCACATGGCGGCCGGGGTCCTCAAGCCCGATCAAGCCTGTCTCCCGGGATGCAACCAGTAGCCTTCACGCCCACTCGGAAGGCTGCTCTGGGGCGGCTGGACCCCCACGCGTGGCCCTATGCGTGCCTCGCGTGGCAACTCAGGTACACTGGCCCAGCCCCCAGGCAGGTGGCGCTAGGGGCGTGGCTAGACCCAAGCCCGGGCCGGGAAGAGGGGCGGGAGCGTCGCGAGGGGACGTAACCCTCGGCACATGGCGGCCGGGGTCCTCAAGCCCGATCAAGCCTGTCTCCCAGGATGCAACCAGTAGCCTTCACGCCCACTCGGAAGGCTGCTCTGGGGCGGCTGGACCCCCCACGCGTGGCCCTTTGCGGGCCTCGCGTGGCAACTCAGGTACACCGACCCAGCCCCCGGGCAGGTGGCGCTAGGGGCGTGGCTAGACCCAAGCCCGGGCCGGGAAGAGGGGCGGGACCTGCGCGCAGGGAATAACCCTCGGCAGATGGCGGCCG
This sequence comes from Ochotona curzoniae, assembly GCF_017591425.1. Classification (NCBI taxonomy): domain Eukaryota; kingdom Metazoa; phylum Chordata; class Mammalia; order Lagomorpha; family Ochotonidae; genus Ochotona; species Ochotona curzoniae. The sequence continues at coordinate 18,246 of NW_024465606.1, forward strand.
GGGTCCTCAAGCCCGATCAAGCCTGTCTCCCGGGATGCAACCAGTAGCCTTCACGCCCACTCGGAAGGCTGCTCTGGGGGGGCTGGACCCCCCACGCGTGGCCCTTTGCGGGCCTAGCGTGGCAACTCAGGTACACCAACCCAGCCCCCGGGCAGGTGGCGCTAGGGGCGTGGCTAGACCCAAGCCCGGGCCGGGAAGAGCGGCGGGTCTGGCGCGCGGGGACTTAACCCTCGGCAGATGGCGGCCGGGGTCCTCAAGCCCGATCAAGCCTGTCTCCCGGGATGCAACCAGTAGCCTTCACGCCCACTCGGAAGGCTGCTCTGGGGCGGCTGGACCCCCCACGCGTGGCCCTTTGCGGGCCTAGCGTGGCAACTCAGGTACACCGACCCAGCCCCCAGGCAGGTGGCGCTAGGGGCGTGGCTAGACCCAAGCCCGGGCCTGGAAGAGGGGCGGGACCGGCGCGTGGGCAAGAAACCCTCGGCACATGGCGGCCGGGGTCCTCAAGCCCGATCAAGCCTGTCTCCCGGGATGCAACCAGTAGCCTTCACGCCCACTCGGAAGGCTGCTCTGGGGCGGCTGGACCCCCAACGCGTGGCCCTTTGCGGGCCTAGCGTGGCCCTTTGCTGGCCTCGCGTGGCAACTCAGGTACACCGACCCAACCCCCGGGCAGGTGGCGCTAGGGGCGTGGCTAGACCCAAGCCTGGGCCGGGAAGAGGGGCGGGACCGGCGCGCGGGGACGTAACCCTCGGCAGATGGCGGCCGGGGTCCTCAAGCCCGATCAAGCCTGTCTCCCGGGATGCAACCAGTAGCCTTCACGCCCACTCGGAAGGCTGCTCTGGGGCGGCTGGACCCCCCACGCAGGGTCCTCAAGCCCGATCAAGCCTGTCTCCCGGGATGCAACCAGTAGCCTTCACGCCCACTCGGAAGGCTGCTCTGGGGCGGCTGGACCCCCCACGCGTGGCCCTTTGCTTGCCTCGCGTGGCAACTCAGGTACACAGGCCCAGCCCCCGGGCAGGTGGCGCTAGGGGCGTGGCTAGACCCAAGCCCGGGCCGGGAAGAGGGGCGGGACCGGCGCGCGGGGACCTAACCCTCGGCACATGGCGGCCGGGCTCCTCAAGCCCGATCAAGCCTGTCTCCCGGGATGCAACCAGTAGCCTTCACGCCCACTCGGAAGGCTGCTCTGGGGCGGCTGGACCCCCCACGCGTGGCCCTTTGCGGGCCTAGCGTGGCAACTCAGGTACACCGACCCAGCCCCCGGGCAGGTGGCGCTAGGGGCGTGGCTAGACCCAAGCCCGGGCCGGGAAGAGGGGCGGGAGAAGCGCGCCGGGACGTAACCCTCGGCACATGGCGGCCGGGGTCCTCAAGCCCGATCAAGCCTGTCTCCCGGGATGCAACCAGTAGCCTTCACGCCCACTCGGAAGGCTGCTCTGGGGCGGCTGGACCCCCCACGCGTGGCCCTTTGCGGGCCTAGCGTGGCCACTCAGCTACACCGACCCAGCCCCCGGGCAGGTGGCGCTAGGGGCGTGGCTAGACCCAAGCCCGGGCCGGGAAGAGGGGCGGGACCGGCACGTGGGCACCTAACCCTCGGTACATGGCGGCCGGGGTCCTCAAGCCCGATCAAGCCTGTCTCCCGGGATGCAACCAGTAGCCTTCACGCCCACTCGGAAGGCTGCTCTGGGGCGGCTGGACCCCCCACGCGTGGCCCTTTGCGGGCCTAGCGTGGCAACTCAGCTACACCGACCCAGCCCCCGGGCAGGTGGCGCTAGGGGCGTGGCTAGACCCAACCCTGGGCCGGGAAGAGCGGCGGGACCTGCGCGCGGGGACGTAACCCTCGGCACATGGCGGCCGGGGTCCTCAAGCCCGATCAAGCCTGTCTCCTGGGATGCAACCAGTAGCCTTCACGCCCACTCAGAAGGCTGCTCTGGGGCGGCTGGACCCCCCACGCGTGGCCCTTTGCGGGCCTCACGTGGCAACTCAGGTACACCAACCCAGCCCCCGGGCAGGTGGCGCTAGGGGCATGGCTAGACCCAAGCCCGGGCCGGGAAGAGGGGCGGGACCTGCGCGCGGGGACGTAACCCTCGGCACATGGCGGCCGGGGTCCTCAAGCCCGATCAAGCCTGTCTCCCGGGATGCAACCTGTAGCCTTCACGCCCACTCGGAAGGCTGCTCTGGGGCGGGTGGACCCCCCACGCGTGGCCCTTTGCGGGCCTCGCGTGGCAACTCAGGTACACCAACCCAGCCCCCGGGCAGGTGGCGCTAGGGGCGTGGCTAGACCCAAGCCCGGGCCGGGAAGAGGGGCGGGACCGGTGCGCAGGGACCTAACCCTCGGCAGATGGGGGCCGGGGTCCTCAAGCCCGATCAAGCCTGTCTCCCGGGATGCAACCAGTAGCCTTCACGCCCACTCGGAAGGCTGCTCTGGGGCGGCTGGACCCCCCACGCGTGGCCCTTTGCGGGCCTAGCGTGGCAACTCAGGTACACCAACCCAGCCCCCGGGCAGGTGGCGCTAGGGGCGTGGCTAGACCCAAGCCCGGGCCGGGAAGAGGGGCGGGACCGGTGTGCGGGGACGTAACCCTCGGCAGATGGCGGCCGGGGTCCTCAAGCCCGATCAAGCCTGTCTCCCGGGATGCATCCAGTAGCCTTCACGCCCACTCGGAAGGCTGCTCTGGGGCGGCTGGACCCCCCACACGTGGCCCTTTGCGGGCCTCACATGGCAACTCAGGTACACCGACCCAGCCCCCGGGCAGGTGGCGCTAGGGGCGTGGCTAGACCCAAGCCCGGGCCGGGAAGAGGGGCGGGACCGGCGCGCGGGGACCTAACCCTCGGCACATGGCGGCCGGGGTCCTCAAGCCCGATCAAGCCTGTCTCCTGGGATGCAACCAGTAGCCTTCACGCCCACTCGGAAGGCTGCTCTGGGGCGGCTGGACCCCACACGCGTGGCCCTTTGCGGGCATAGCGTGGCAACTCAGGTACACCGGCCCAGCCCCCGGGCAGGTGGCGCTAGGGGCGTGGCTAGACCCAAGCCCGGGCCGGGAAGAGGGGCGGGACCGGTGCGCGAGGGGAAGTAACCCTCGGCACATGGCGGCCGGGGTCCTCAAGCCCGATCAAGCCTGTCTCCTGGGATGCAACCAGTAGCCTTCACGCCCACTCGGAAGGCTGCTCTGGGGCGGCTGGACCCCCCACGCAGGGTCCTCAAGCCCGATCAAGCCTGTCTCCCGGAATGCAACCAGTAGCCTTCACGCCCTCTCGGAAGGCTGCTCTGGGGCGGCTGGACCCCCCACGCGTGGCCTTTTGCTTGCCTCGCGTGGCAACTCAGGTAAACCGACCCAGCCCCCGGGCAGGTGGCGCTAGGGGCGTGGCTAGACCCAAGCCCGGGCCGGGAAGAGGGGCGGGACCTGCGCGTGGGGACCTAACCCTCGGCAGATGGCGGCCGGGGTCCTCAAGCCCGATCAAGCCTGTCTCCCGGGATGCAACCAGTAGCCTTCACGCCCACTCGGAAGGCTGCTCTGGGGCGGCTGGACCCCCCACGCGTGGCCCTTTGCGGGCCTAGCGTGGCAACTCAGGTACACCGACCCAGCCCCCGGGCAGGTGGCGCTAGGGGCGTGGCTAGACCCAAGCCCGGGCCGGGAAGAGGGGCGGGAGAAGCGCGCGGGGACGTAACCCTCGGCACATGGCGGCCGGGGTCCTCAAGCCCGATCAAGCCTGTCTCCCGGGATGCATCCAGTAGCCTTCACGCCCACTCGGAAGGCTGCTCTGGGGCGGCTGGACCCCCCCACGCGTGGCCCTTTGCTTGCCTCGCGTGGCAACTCAGGTACACCGACCCAGCCCCCGGGCAGGTGGCGCTAGGGGCGTGGCTAGACCCAAGCCCGGGCCGGGAAGAGGGGCGGGACCGGCGCGCGGGGACGTAACCCTCGGCAGATGGCGGCCGGGGTCCTCAAGCCCGATCAAGCCTGTCTCCCGGGATGCAACCAGTAGCCTTCACGCCCACTCGGAAGGCTGCTCTGGGGCGGCTGGACCCCCCACGCGTGGCCCTTTGCGGGCCTCGCGTGGCAACTCAGGTACACAGACCCAGCCCCCGGGCAGGTGGCGCTAGGGGCGTGGCTAGACCCAAGCCCGGGCCGGGAAGAGGGGCGGGGCAAGCGCGCGGGGACGTAACCCTCGGCAGATGGCGGCCGGGGTCCTCAAGCCCGATCAAGCCTGTCTCCCGGGATGCAACCAGTAGCCTTCACGCCCTCTCGGAAGGCTGCTCTGGGGCGGCTGGACCCCCCACGCGTGGCCCTTTGCGGGCCTCGCGTGGCAACTCAGGTACACTGGCCCAGCCCCCGGGCAGGTGGCGCTAGGGGCGTGGCTAGACCCAAGCCCGGGCCGGGAAGAGGGGCGGGACCGGCGCGCGGGGACCTAACCCTCGGCACATGGCGGCCGGGGTCCTCAAGCCCGATCAAGCCTGTCTCCTGGGATGCAACCAGTAGCCTTCACGCCCACTCGGAAGGCTGCTCTTGGGCGGCTGGACCCCCAACGCGTGGCCCTTTGCGGGCCTAGCGTGGCAACTCAGGTACACAGGCCCAGCCCCCGGGCAGGTGGTGCTAGGGGAGTGGCTAGACCCAAGCCCGGGCCGGAAAGAGGGGCGGGACCGGCACGTGGGCACGTAACCCTCGGCAGATGGCGGCCGGGGTCCTCAAGCCCGATCAAGCCTGTCTCCCGGGATGCATCCAGGAGCCTTCAAGCCCACTCGGAAGGCTGCTCTGGGGCGGCTGGACCCCCCACACGTGGCCCTTTGCGGGCCTCACGTGGCAACTCAGGTACACCGACCCAGCCCCCAGGCAGGTGGCGCTAGGGGAGTGGCTAGACCCAAGCCCGGGCCGGGAAGAGGGGCGGGACCTGCGCGGGGACCTAACCCTCGGCACATGGCGGCCGGGGTCCTCAAGCCCGATCAAGCCTGTCTCCCGGGATGCAACCAGTAGCCTTCACGCCCACTCGGAAGGCTGCTCTGGGGCGGCTGGACCCCCCACGCGTGGCCCTTTGCGGGCCTAGCGTGGAAACTCAGCTACACCGACCCAGCCCCCGGGCAGGTGGCGCTAGGGGCGTGGCTAGACCCAAGCCCGGGCCGGGAAGAGGGGCGGGACCGGCGCGCGGGGACCTAACCCTCGGCACATGGCGGCCGGGGTCCTCAAGCCCGATCAAGCCTGTTTCCTGGGATGCAACCAGTAGCCTTCACGCCCACTCGGAAGGCTGCTCTGGGGCGGCTGGACCCCCCACGCGTGGCCCTTTGCGGGCCTAGCGTGGCAACTCAGGTACACCGGCCCAGCCCCCGGGCAGGTGGCGCTAGGGGCGTGGCTAGACCCAAGCCCGGGCCGGGAAGAGGGGCGGGACCGGTGCGCGAGGGGAAGTAACCCTCGGCACATGGCGGCCGGGGTCCTCAAGCCCGATCAAGCCTGTCTCCTGGGATGCAACCAGTAGCCTTCACGCCCACTCGGAAGGCTGCTCTGGGGCGGCTGGACCCCCCACGCAGGGTCCTCAAGCCCGATCAAGCCTGTCTCCCTGGATGCAACCAGTAGCCTTCACGCCCTCTCGGAAGGCTGCTCTGGGGCGGCTGGACCCCCCACGCGTGGCTTTTTGCTTGCCTCGCGTGGCAACTCAGGTAAACCAACCCAGCCCCCGGGCAGGTGGCGCTAGGGGCGTGGCTAGACCCAAGCCCGGGCCGGGAAGAGGGGCGGGACCTGCGCGTGGGGACCTACCCTCGGCAGATGGCGGCCGGGGTCCTCAAGCCCGATCAAGCCTGTCTCCCGGGATGCAACCAGTAGCCTTCACGCCCACTCGGAAGGCTGCTCTGGAGCGGCTGGACCCCCCCACGCGTGGCCCTTTGCGGGCCTAGCGTGGCAACTCAGGTACACCGACCCAGCCCCCGGGCAGGTGGCGCTAGGGGCGTGGCTAGACCCAAGCCCGGGCCGGGAAGATGGGCGGGACTGGCGCACGGGGACGTAACCCTCGGCACATGGCGGCCGGGGTCCTCAAGCCCGATCAAGCATGTCTCCCGGGATGCATCCAGTAGCCTTCACGCCCACTCGGAAGGCTGCTCTGGGGCGGCTGGACCCCCCCACGCGTGGCCCTTTGCTTGCCTCGCGTGGCAACTCAGGTACACCGACCCAGCCCCCGGGCAGGTGGCGCTAGGGGCGTGGCTAGACCCAAGCCCGGGCCGGGAAGAGGGGCGGGACCTGCGCGCGGGGACGTAACCCGCCGCAGGTGGCGGCCGGGGTCCTCAAGCCCGATAAAGCCTGTCTCCCGGGATGCAACCAGTAGCCTTCACGCCCACTCGGAAGGCTGCTCTGGGGTGGCTGGACCCCCCACGCGTGGCCCTTTGCGGGCCTCACATGGCAACTCAGGTACACCGACCCAACCCCCAGGCAGGTGGCGCTAGGGGCGTGGCTAGACCCAAGCCCGGGCCGGGAAGAGGGGCGGGACCGGCGGGCGGGGACCTAACCCTCGGCAGATGGCGGCCGGGGTCCTCAAGCCCGATCAAGCCTGTTTCCTGGGATGCAACCAGTAGCCTTCACGCCCACTCGGAAGGCTGCTCTGGGGCGGCTGGACCCCCCACGCGTGGCCCTTTGCGGGCCTAGCGTGGCAACTCAGGTACACCAACCCAGCCCCCGGGCAGGTGGCGCTAGGGGCGTGGCTAGACCCAAGCCCGGGCCGGGAAGAGTGGCGGGACCGGTGCGCGAGGGGAAGTAACCCTCGGCACATGGCGGCCGGGGTCCTCAAGCCCGATCAAGCCTGTCTCCCGGGATGCAACCAGTAGCCTTCACGCCCACTCGGAAGGCTGCTCTGGGGCGGCTGGACCCCCCACGCGTGGCCCTTTGCGGGCCTAGCGTGGCAACTCAGGTACACCGACCCAGCCCCCGGGCAGGTGGCGCTAGGGGCGTGGCTAGACCCAAGCCCGGGTCGGGAAGAGGGGCGGGACCGGCACGTGGGCACGTAACCCTCGGCAGATGGCGGCCGGGGTCCTCAAGCCCGATCAAGCCTGTCTCCCGGGATGCAACCAGTAGCCTTCACGCCCACTCGGAAGGCTGCTCTGGGGCCTCTGGACGCCCCATGCGTGGCCCTTTGCGGGCCTAGCGTGGCAACTCAGGTACACAGACCCAGGCCCCGGGCAGGTGGCGCTAGGGGCGTGGCTAAACCCAAGCCCGGGCCGGGAAGATGGGCGGGACTGGCGCACGGGGACGTAACCCTCGGCACATGGCGGCCGGGGTCCTCAAGCCCGATCAAGCCTGTCTCCCGGGATGCATCCAGTAGCCTTCACGCCCACTCGGAAGGCTGCTCTGGGGCGGCTGGACCCCCCCACGCGTGGCCCTTTGCTTGCCTCGCGTGGCAACTCAGGTACACGGACCCAGCCCCCGGGCAGGTGGCGCTAGGGGCGTGGCTAGACCCAAGCCCGGGCCGGGAAGAGGGGCGGGAGCGTCGCGAGGGGACGTAACCCGCCGCAGGTGGCGGCCGGGGTCCTCAAGCCCGATCAAGCCTGTCTCCCGGGATGCAACCAGTAGCCTTCACGCCCTCTCGGAAGGCTGCTCTGGGGCGGCTGGACCCCCCACGCGTGGCCCTTTGCGGGCCTCACATGGCAACTCAGGTACACCGACCCAGCCCCCAGGCAGGTGGCGCTAGGGGCGTGGCTAGACCCAAGCCCGGGCCGGGAAGAGGGGCGGGACCTGCGCGCGGGGACGTAACCCTCGGCAGATGGCGGCCGGGGTCCTCAAGCCCGATCAAGCCTGTCTCCCGGGATGCAACCAGTAGCCTTCACGCCCACTCGGAAGGCTGCTCTGGGGCGGCTGGACCCCCCACGCGTGGCCCTTTGCGGGCCTAGCGTGGCAACTCAGGTACACTGGCCCAGCCCCCGGGCAGGTGGCGCTAGGGGCGTGGCTAGACCCAAGCCCGGGCCGGGAAGAGGGGCGGGACCGGCGCGCGGGGACCTAACCCTCGGCACATGGCGGCCGGGGTCCTCAAGCCCGATCAAGCCTGTCTCCTGGGATGCAACCAGTAGCCTTCACGCCCACTCGGAAGGCTGCTCTTGGGCGGCTGGACCCCCAACGCGTGGCCCTTTGCGGGCCTAGCGTGGCAACTCAGGTACACAGGCCCAGCCCCCGGGCAGGTGGTGCTAGGGGAGTGGCTAGACCCAAGCCCGGGCCGGAAAGAGGGGCGGGACCGGCACGTGGGCACGTAACCCTCGGCAGATGGCGGCCGGGGTCCTCAAGCCCGATCAAGCCTGTCTCCCGGGATGCATCCAGTAGCCTTCAAGCCCACTCGGAAGGCTGCTCTGGGGCGGCTGGACCCCCCACACGCGTGGCCCTTTGCGGGCCTCACGTGGCAACTCAGGTACACCGACCCAGCCCCCAGGCAGGTGGCGCTAGGGGAGTGGCTAGACCCAAGCCCGGGCCGGGAAGAGGGGCGGGACCTGCGCGGGGACCTAACCCTCGGCACATGGCGGCCGGGGTCCTCAAGCCCGATCAAGCCTGTCTCCCGGGATGCAACCAGTAGCCTTCACGCCCTCTCGGAAGGCTGCTCTGGGGCGGCTGGACCCCCCCACGCGTGGCCCTTTGCTTGCCTCGCGTGGCAACTCAGGTACACGGACCCAGCCCCCGGGCAGGTGGCGCTAGGGGCGTGGCTAGACCCAAGCCCGGGCCGGGAAGAGGGGCGGGACCGGCGCGCAGGGACGTAACCCTCGGCAGATGGTGGCCGGGGTCCTCAAGCCCGATCAAGCCTGTCTCCCGGGATGCAACCAGTAGCCTTCACGCCCACTCGGAAGGCTGCTCTGGGGCGGCTGGACCCCCCACGCGTGGCCCTTTGCGGGCCTCACATGGCAACTCAGGTACACCGACCCAGCCCCCGGGCAGGTGGCGCTAGGGGCGTGGCTAGACCCAAGCCCGGGCCGGGAAGAGGGGCGGGACCGGCGCATGGGGACGTAACCCTCGGCAAATGGCGGCCGGGGTCCTCAAGCCCAATCAAGCCTGTCTCCTGGGATGCAACCAGTAGCCTTCACGCCCACTCGGAAGGCTGCTCTGGGGCGGCTGGACCCCCTACGCGTGGCCCTTTGCTTGCCTCGCGTGGCAACTCAGGTACACCGACCCAGCCCCCGGGCAGGTGGCGCTAGGGGCGTGGCTAGACCCAAGCCCGGGCCGGGAAGAGGGGCGGGACCGGCGCGCGGGGACGTAACCCGCCGCAGTTGGCGGCCGGGGTCCTCAAGCCCGATCAAGCCTGTCTCCCGGGATGCAACCAGTAGCCTTCACGCCCACTCGGAAGGCTGCTCTGGGGCGGCTGGACCCCCCACGCGTGGCCATTTGCGGGCCTCATATGGCAACTCAGGTACACCGACCCAGCCCCCAGGCAGGTGGCGCTAGGGGCGTGGCTAGACCCAAGCCCGGGCCGGGAAGAGGGGCGGGACCGGCGCACGGGGACGTAACCCTTGGCAGATGGCGGCCGGGGTCCTCAAGCCCGATCAAGCCTGTCTCCCGGGATGCAACCAGTAGCCTTCACGCCCACTCGGAAGGCTGCTCTGGGGCGGCTGGACCCCCCACGCGTGGCCCTTTGCGGGCCTAGCGTGGCAACTCAGGTACACCGACCCAGCCCCCGGGCAGGTGGCGCTAGGGGCGTGGCTAGACCCAAGCCCGGGTCGGGAAGAGGGGCGGGACCGTCACGTGGGCACGTAACCCTCGGCAGATGGCGGCCGGGGTCCTCAAGCCCGATCAAGCCTGTCTCCCGGGATGCAACCAGTAGCCTTCACGCCCACTCGGAAGGCTGCTCTGGGGCGGCTGGACCACCCACGCGTGGCCCTTTGCGGGCCTAGCGTGGCAACTCAGGTACACTGGCCCAGCCCCCGGGCAGGTGGCGCTAGGGGCGTGGCTAGACCCAAGCCCGGGCCGGGAAGAGGGGCGGGACCGGCGCGCAGGGACGTAACCCTCGGCAGATGGCGGCCGGGGTCCTCAAGCCCGATCAAGCCTGTCTCCCGAGATGCAACCAGTAGCCTTCACGCCCACTCGGAAGGCTGCTCTGGGGCGGCTGGACCCCCCACGCAGGGTCCTCAAGCCCGATCAAGCCTGTCTCCCGGGATGCAACCAGTAGCCTTCACGCCCTCTCGGAAGGCTGCTCTGGGGCGGCTGGACCCCCCCACGCGTGGCCCTTTGCTTGCCTCGCGTGGCAACTCAGGTACACGGACCCAGCCCCCGGGCAGGTGGCGCTAGGGGCGTGGCTAGACCCAAGCCCGGGCCGGGAAGAGGGGCGGGACCGGCGCGCTGGGACGTAACCCTCGGCACGTGGCGGCCGGGGTCCTCAAGCCCGATCAAGCCTGTCTCCCGGGATGCAACCAGTAGCCTTCACGCCCACTCGGAAGGCTGCTCTGGGGCGGCTGGACCCCCCACGCGTGGCCCTTTGCGGGCCTCACATGGCAACTCAGGTACACCGACCCAGCCCCCAGGCAGGTGGCGCTAGGGGCGTGGCTAGACCCAAGCCCGGGCCGGGAAGAGGGGCGGGACCTGCGCGCGGGGACGTAACCCTCGGCAGATGGCGGCCGGGGTCCTCAAGCCCGATCAAGCCTGTCTCCCGGGATGCAACCAGTAGCCTTCACGCCCACTCGGAAGGCTGCTCTGGGGCGGCTGGACCCCCCACGCGTGGCCCTTTGCGGGCCTCGCGTGGCAACTCAGGTACACTGGCCCAGCCCCCGGGCAGGTGGCGCTAGGGGCGTGGCTAGACCCAAGCCCGGGCCGGGAAGAGGGGCGGGACCGGCGCGTGGGGACCTAACCCTCGGCACATGGCGGCCGGGGTCCTCAAGCCCGATCAAGCCTGTCTCCCGGGATGCATCCAGTAGCCTTCACGCCCACTCGGAAGGCTGCTCTTGGGCGGCTGGACCCCCAACGCGTGGCCCTTTGCGGGCCTAGCGTGGCAACTCAGGTACACAGGCCCAGCCCCCGGGCAGGTGGCGCTAGGGGAGTGGCTAGACCCAAGCCCGGGCCGGAAAGAGGGGCGGGACCGGCACGTGGGCACGTAACCCTCGGCAGATGGCGGCCGGGGTCCTCAAGCCCGATCAAGCCTGTCTCCCGGGATGCATCCAGTAGCCTTCAAGCCCACTCGGAAGGCTGCTCTGGGGCGGCTGGACCCCCCACACGTGGCCCTTTGCGGGCCTCACGTGGCAACTCAGGTACACCGACCCAGCCCCCAGGCAGGTGGCGCTAGGGGAGTGGCTAGACCCAAGCCCGGGCCGGGAAGAGGGGCGGGACCTGCGCGGGGACCTAACCCTCGGCACATGGCGGCCGGGGTCCTCAAGCCCGATCAAGCCTGTCTCCCGGGATGCAACCAGTAGCCTTCACGCCCACTCGGAAGGCTGCTCTGGGGCGGCTGGACCCCCCACGCGTGGCCCTTTGCGGGCCTAGCGTGGAAACTCAGCTACACCGACCCAGCCCCCGGGCAGGTGGCGCTAGGGGCGTGGCTAGACCCAAGCCCGGGCCGGGAAGAGGGGCGGGACCGGCGCGCTGGGACGTAACCCTCGGCAGATGGTGGCCGGGGTCCTCAAGCCCGATCAAGCCTGTCTCCCGGGATGCAACCAGTAGCCTTCACGCCCACTCGGAAGGCTGCTCTGGGGCGGCTGGACCCCCCACGCGTGGCCCTTTGCGGGCCTCACATGGCAACTCAGGTACACCGACCCAGCCCCCGGGCAGGTGGCGCTAGGGGCGTGGCTAGACCCAAGCCCGGGCCGGGAAGAGGGGCGGGACCGGCGCATGGGGACGTAACCCTCGGCACATGGCGGCCGGGGTCCTCAAGCCCAATCAAGCCTGTCTCCTGGGATGCAACCAGTAGCCTTCACGCCCACTCGGAAGGCTGCTCTGGGGCGGCTGGACCCCCTACGCGTGGCCCTTTGCTTGCCTCGCGTGGCAACTCAGGTACACCGACCCAGCCCCCGGGCAGGTGGCGCTAGGGGCGTGGCTAGACCCAAGCCCGGGCCGGGAAGAGGGGCGGGACCGGCGCGCGGGGACGTAACCCGCCGCAGGTGGCGGCCGGGGTCCTCAAGCACGATCAAGCCTGTCTCCCGGGATGCAACCAGTAGCCTTCACGCCCACTCGGAAGGCTGCTCTGGGGCGGCTGGACCCCCCACGCAGGGTCCTCAAGCCCGATCAAGCCTGTCTCCCGGGATGCAACCAGTAGCCTTCACGCCCTCTCGGAAGGCTGCTCTGGGGCGGCTGGACCCCCCACGCGTGGCCCTTTGCGGGCCTAGCGTGGCAACTCAGGTACACCGACCCAGCCCCCGGGCAGGTGGCGCTAGGGGCGTGGCTAGACCCAAGCCCGGGTCGGGAAGAGGGGCGGGACCGTCACGTGGGCACGTAACCCTCGGCAGATGGTGGCCGGGGTCCTCAAGCCCGATCAAGCCTGTCTCCCGGGATGCAACCAGTAGCCTTCACGCCCACTCGGAAGGCTGCTCTGGGGCGGCTGGACCCCCCACGCGTGGCCCTTTGCTTGCCTCGCGTGGCAACTCAGGTACACTGGCCCAGCCCCCGGGCAGGTGGCGCTAGGGGCGTGGCTAGACCCAAGCCCGGGCCGGGAAGAGGGGCGGGACCGGCGCGCAGGGACGTAACCCTCGGCAGATGGCGGCCGGGGTCCTCAAGCCCGATCAAGCCTGTCTCCCGAGATGCAACCAGTAGCCTTCACGCCCACTCGGAAGGCTGCTCTGGGGCGGCTGGACCCCCCACGCAGGGTCCTCAAGCCCGATCAAGCCTGTCTCCCGGGATGCAACCAGTAGCCTTCACGCCCTCTCGGAAGGCTGCTCTGGGGCGGCTGGACCCCCCCACGCGTGGCCCTTTGCTTGCCTCGCGTGGCAACTCAGGTACACGGACCCAGCCCCCGGGCAGGTGGCGCTAGGGGCGTGGCTAGACCCAAGCCCGGGCCGGGAAGAGGGGCGGGAGCGTCGCGAGGGGACGTAACCCGCCGCAGGTGGCGGCCGGGGTCCTCAAGCCCGATCAAGCCTGTCTCCCGGGATGCAACCAGTAGCCTTCACGCCCACTCGGAAGGCTGCTCTGGGGCGGCTGGACCCCCCACGCGTGGCCCTTTGCGGGCCTCACATGGCAACTCAGGTACACCGACCCAGCCCCCAGGCAGGTGGCGCTAGGGGCGTGGCTAGACCCAAGCCCGGGCCGGGAAGAGGGGCGGGACCTGCGCGCGGGGACGTAACCCTCGGCAGATGGCGGCCGGGGTCCTCAAGCCCGATCAAGCCTGTCTCCCGGGATGCAACCAGTAGCCTTCACGCCCACTCGGAAGGCTGCTCTGGGGCGGCTGGACCCCCCACGCGTGGCCCTTTGCGGGCCTCGCGTGGCAACTCAGGTACACTGGCCCAGCCCCCGGGCAGGTGGCGCTAGGGGCGTGGCTAGACCCAAGCCCGGGCCGGGAAGAGGGGCGGGACCTGCGCGTGGGGACCTAACCCTCGGCACATGGCGGCCGGGGTCCTCAAGCCCGATCAAGCCTGTCTCCTGGGATGCAACCAGTAGCCTTCACGCCCACTCGGAAGGCTGCTCTTGGGCGGCTGGACCCCCAACGCGTGGCCCTTTGCGGGCCTAGCGTGGCAACTCAGGTACACAGGCCCAGCCCCCGGGCAGGTGGCGCTAGGGGAGTGGCTAGACCCAAGCCCGGGCCGGAAAGAGGGGCGGGACCGGCACGTGGGCACGTAACCCTCGGCAGATGGCGGCCGGGGTCCTCAAGCCCGATCAAGCCTGTCTCCCGGGATGCATCCAGTAGCCTTCAAGCCCACTCGGAAGGCTGCTCTGGGGCGGCTGGACCCCCCACACGTGGCCCTTTGCGGGCCTCACGTGGCAACTCAGGTACACCGACCCAGCCCCCAGGCAGGTGGCGCTAGGGGAGTGGCTAGACCCAAGCCCGGGCCGGGAAGAGGGGCGGGACCTGCGCGGGGACCTAACCCTCGGCACATGGCGGCCGGGGTCCTCAAGCCCGATCAAGCCTGTCTCCCGGGATGCAACCAGTAGCCTTCACGCCCACTCGGAAGGCTGCTCTGGGGCGGCTGGACCCCCCACGCGTGGCCCTTTGCGGGCCTAGCGTGGAAACTCAGCTACACCGACCCAGCCCCCGGGCAGGTGGCGCTAGGGGCGTGGCTAGACCCAAGCCCGGGCCGGGAAGAGGGGCGGGACTGGCGCGCTGGGACGTAACCCTCGGCAGATGGTGGCCGGGGTCCTCAAGCCCGATCAAGCCTGTCTCCCGGGATGCAACCAGTAGCCTTCACGCCCACTCGGAAGGCTGCTCTGGGGCGGCTGGACCCCCCACGCGTGGCCCTTTGCGGGCCTCACATGGCAACTCAGGTACACCGACCCAGCCCCCGGGCAGGTGGCGCTAGGGGCGTGGCTAGACCCAAGCCCGGGCCGGGAAGAGGGGCGGGACCGGCGCATGGGGACGTAACCCTCGGCACATGGCGGCCGGGGTCCTCAAGCCCAATCAAGCCTGTCTCCTGGGATGCAACCAGTAGCCTTCACGCCCACTCGGAAGGCTGCTCTGGGGCGGCTGGACCCCCTACGCGTGGCCCTTTGCTTGCCTCGCGTGGCAACTCAGGTACACCGACCCAGCCCCCGGGCAGGTGGCGCTAGGGGCGTGGCTAGACCCAAGCCCGGGCCGGGAAGAGGGGCGGGACCGGCGCGCGGGGACGTAACCCGCCGCAGGTGGCGGCCGGGGTCCTCAAGCACGATCAAGCCTGTCTCCCGGGATGCAACCAGTAGCCTTCACGCCCACTCGGAAGGCTGCTCTGGGGCGGCTGGACCCCCCACGCGTGGCCATTTGCGGGCCTCATATGGCAACTCAGGTACACCGACCCAGCCCCCAGGCAGGTGGCGCTAGGGGCGTGGCTAGACCCAAGCCCGGGCCGGGAAGAGGGGCGGGAGCGGCGCGTGGGGACGTAACCCTCGGCAGATGGCGGCCGGGGTCCTCAAGCCTGATCAAGCCTGTCTCCCGGGATGCAACCAGTAGCCTTCACGCCCACTCGGAAGGCTGCTCTGGGGCGGCTGGACCCCCCACGCAGGGTCCTCAAGCCCGATCAAGCCTGTCTCCCGGGATGCAACCAGTAGCCTTCACGCCCTCTCGGAAGGCTGCTCTGGGGCGGCTGGACCCCCCACGCGTGGCCCTTTGCTTGCCTCGCGTTGCAACTCAGCTACACCGACCCAGCCCCCGGGCAGGTGGCGCTAGGGGCGTGGCTAGACCCAAGCCCGGGCCGGGAAGAGGGGCGGGACCGGCGCGTGGGGACGTAACCCTCGGCAGATGGCGGCCGGGGTCCTCAAGCCTGATCAAGCCTGTCTCCCGGGATGCAACCAGTAGCCTTCACGCCCACTCGGAAGGCTGCTCTGGGGCGGCTGGACCCCCCACGCAGGGTCCTCAAGCCCGATCAAGCCTGTCTCCCGGGATGCAACCAGTAGCCTTCACGCCCTCTCGGAAGGCTGCTCTGGGGCGGCTGGACCCCCCACGCATGGCCCTTTGCTTGCCTCGCGTTGCAACTCAGCTACACCGACCCAGCCCCCGGGCAGGTGGCGCTAGGGGCGTGGCTAGACCCAAGCCCGGGCCGGGAAGAGGGGCGGGACCGGCGCGTGGGGACGTAACCCTCGGCAGATGGCGGCCGGGGTCCTCAAGCCTGATCAAGCCTGTCTCCCGGGATGCAACCAGTAGCCTTCACGCCCACTCGGAAGGCTGCTCTGGGGCGGCTGGACCCCCCACGCAGGGCCCTCAAGCCCGATCAAGCCTGTCTCCCGGGATGCAACCAGTAGCCTTCACGCCCTCTCGGAAGGCTGCTCTGGGGCGGCTGGACCCCCCACGCGTGGCCCTTTGCTTGCCTCGCGTTGCAACTCAGGTACACGGACCCAGCCCCCGGGCAGGTGGCGCTAGGGGCGTGGCTAGACCCAAGCCCGGGCCGGGAAGAGGGGCGGGACCGGCGCGTGGGGACGTAACCCTCGGCAGATGGCGGCCGGGGTCCTCAAGCCCGATCAAGCCTGTCTCGCGGGATGCAACCAGTAGCCTTCACGCCCACTCGGAAGGCTGCTCTGGGGCGGCTGGACCCCCCACGCGTGGCCCTTTGCGGGCCTAGCGTGGCAACTGAGGTACACCGACCCAGCCCCCAGGCAGGTGGCGCTAGGGGGGTGGCTAGACCCAAGCCCGGGCCGGGAAGAGGGGCGGGACCTGCGCGGGGACCTAACCCTCGGCACATGGCGGCCGGGGTCCTCAAGCCCGATCAAGCCTGTCTCCCGGGATGCATCCAGTAGCCTTCACGCCCACTCGGAAGGCTGCTCTGGGGCGGCTGGACCCCCCACGCGTGGCCCTTTGCGGGCCTCGCGTGGCAACTCAGGTACACCGGCCCAGCCCCCGGGCAGGTGGCGCTAGGGGCGTGGCTAGACCCAAGCCCGGGCCGGGAAGAGGGGCGGGACCGGTGCGCGGGGACGTAACCCTCGGCACATGGCGGCCGGGGTCCTCAAGCCCGATCAAGCCTGTCTCCCGGGATGCAACCAGTAGCCTTCACGCCCACTCGGAAGGCTGCTCTGGGGCGGCTGGACCCCCACGCGTGGCCCTTTGCGGGCCTCACATGGCAACTCAGGTACACCGACCCAGCCCCCGGGCAGGTGGCGCTAGGGGCGTGGCTAGACCCAAGCCCGGGCCGGGAAGAGGGGCGGGACCGGCGGGCGGGGACCTAACCCTCGGCACATGGCGGCCGGGGTCCTCAAGCCCGATCAAGCCTGTCTCCTTGGATGCAACCAGTAGCCTTCACGCCCACTCGGAAGGCTACTCTTGGGCGGCTGGACCCCCAACGCGTGGCCCTTTGCGGGCCTCGCGTGGCAACTCAGGTACACCAACCCAGCCCCCGGGCAGGTGGCGCTAGGGGAGTTGCTAGACCCAAGCCCGGGCCGGAAAGAGGGGCGGGACCGGCACGTGGGCACGTAACCCTCGGCAGATGGCGGCCGGGGTCCTCAAGCCCGATCAAGCCTGTCTCCCGGGATGCATCCAGTAGCCTTCAAGCCCACTCGGAAGACTGCTCTGGGGCGGCTGGACCCCACACACGTGGCCCTTTGCGGGCCTCACGTGGCAACTCAGGTACACCGACCCAGCCCCCAGGCAGGTGGCGCTAGGGGCGTGGCTAGACCCAAGCCCGGGCCGGGAAGAGGGGCGGGACCTGCGCGCGGGGACGTAACCCTCGGCACATGGCGGCCGGGGTCCTCAAGCCCGATCAAGCCTGTCTCCCGGGATGCAACCAGTAGCCTTCACGCCCACTCGGAAGGCTGCTCTGGGGCGGCTGGACCCCCCACGCGTGGCCCTTTGCGGGCCTAGCGTGGAAACTCAGCTACACCGACCCAGCCCCCGGGCAGGTGGCGCTAGGGGCGTGGCTAGACCCAAGCCCGGGCCGGGAAGAGGGGCGGGACCGGCGCGCTGGGACGTAACCCTCGGCAGATGGTGGCCAGGGTCCTCAAGCCCGATCAAGCCTGTCTCCCGGGATGCAACCAGTAGCCTTCACGCCCACTCGGAAGGCTGCTCTGGGGCGGCTGGACCCCCCACGCGTGGCCCTTTGCGGGCCTCGCGTGGCAACTCAGGTACACCAACCCAGCCCCCGGGCAGGTGGCGCTAGGGGCGTGGCTAGACCCAAGCCCGGGCCGGGAAGAGGGGCGGGACCGGCGCGCGGGGACCTAACCCTCGGCAGATGGCGGCCGGGGTCCTCAAGCCCGATCAAGCCTGTCTCCTGGGATGCAACCAGTAGCCTTCACGCCCACTCGGAAGGCTGCTCTGGGGCGTCTGGAGCCCCCACGCGTGGCCCTTTGCGGGCCTAGCGTGGCAACTCAGGTACACCGACCCAGCCCCCGTGCAGGTGGCGCTAGGGGCGTGGCTAGACCCAAGCCCGGGTCGGGAAGTGGGGCGGGACCGGCACGTGGGCACGTAACCCTCAGGAGATGGCGGCCGGGGTCCTCAAGCCCGATCAAACCTGTCAACCGGGATGCAACCAGTAGCCTTCACGCCCACTCGGAAGGCTGCTCTGGGGCGGCTGGACCCCCCACGCGTGGCCCTTTGCGGGCCTAGCGTGGCAACTCAGGTACACCGGCCCAGCCCCCGGGCAGGTGGCGCTAGGGGCGTGGCTAGACCCAAGCCCGGGCTGGGAAGAGGGGCGGGACCGGCGCGCGGGGACCTAACCCTCGGCAGATGGCGGCCGGGGTCCTCAAGCCCGATCAAGCCTGTCTCCCGGGATGCAACCAGTAGCCTTCACGCCCACTCGGAAGGCTGCTCTGGGGCGGCTGGACCCCCCACGCAGGGTCCTCAAGCCCGATCAAGCCTGTCTCCCGGGATGCAACCAGTAGCCTTCACGCCCTCTCGGAAGGCTGCTCTGGGGCGGCTGGACCCCCCACACGTGGCCCTTTGCTTGCCTCGCGTGGCAACTCAGGTACACTGACCCAGCCCCCGGGCAGGTGGCGCTAGGGGCGTGGCTAGACCCAAGCCCGGGCCGGGAAGAGGGGCGGGACCTGCGCGCGGGGACGTAACCCTCGGCAGATGGCGGCCGGGGTCCTCAAGCCCGATCAAGCCTGTCTCGCGGGATGCAACCAGTAGCCTTCACGCCCACTCGGAAGGCTGCTCTGGGGCGGCTGGACCCCCCACGCGTGGCCCTTTGCGGGCCTAGCGTGGCAACTCAGGTACACCGACCCAGCCCCCGGGCAGGTGGCGCTAGGGGCGTGGCTAGACCCAAGCCCGGGCCGGGAAGAGGGGCGGGACCGGCACGTGGGGACGTAACCCTCGGCACATGGCGGCCGGGGTCCTCAAGCCCGATCAAGCCTGTCTCCCGGGATGCAACCAGTAGCCTTCACGCCCACTCGGAAGGCTGCTCTGGGGCGGCTGGACCCCCCACGCGTGGCCCTTTGCGGGCCTCACATGGCAACTCAGGTACACCGACCCAGCCCCCAGGCAGGTGGCGCTAGGGGCGTGGCTAGACCCAAGCCCGGGCCGGGTAGAGGGGCGGGACCTGCGCGCGGGGACGTAACCCTCGGCAGATGGCGGCCGGGGTCCTCAAGCCCGATCAAGCCTGTCTCCCGGGATGCAACCAGTAGCCTTCATGCCCACTCGGAAGGCTGCTCTGGGGCGGCTGGACCCCCCACGCGTGGCCCTTTGCGGGACTCGCGTGGCCACTCAGCTACACCGACCCAGCCCCCGGGCAGGTGGCGCTAGGGGCGTGGCTAGACCCAAGCCCGGGACTGGAAGAGGGGCGGGACTGGCACGTGGGGACGTAACCCTCGGCAGATGGCGGCCGGGGTCCTCAAGCCCGATCAAGCCTGTCTCCCGGGATGCATCCAGTAGCCTTCACGCCCACTCGGAAGGCTGCTCTGGGGCGGCTGGACCCCCCACGCGTGGCCCTTTGCGGGCCCCACATGGCAACTCAGGTACACAGACCCAGCCCCCGGGCAGGTGGCACTAGGGGCGTGGCTAGACCCAAGCCCGGGCCGGGAAGAGGGGCGGGACCGGCGGGCGGGGACCTAACCCTCGGCACATGGCGGCCGGGGTCCTCAAGCCCGATCAAGCGTGTCTCCTGGGATGCAACCAGTAGCCTTCACGCCCACTCGGAAGGCTGCTCTTGGGCGGGTGGACCCCCCACACGTGGCCCTTTGCGGGCCTCACGTGGCAACTCAGGTACACCGACCCAGCCCCCGGGCAGGTGGCGCTAGGGGCGTGGCTAGACCCAAGGCCGGGACTGGAAGAGGGGCGGGACTGGCACGTGGGGATGTAACCCTCGGCAGATGCCGGCCGGGGTCCTCAAGCCCGATCAAGCCTGTCTCCCGGGATGCATCCAGTAGCCTTCACGCCCACTCGGAAGGCTGCTCTGGGGCGGCTGGACCCCCCACGCGTGGCCCTTTGCGGGCCTAGCGTGGCAACTCAGCTACACCGACCCAGCCCCCGGGCAGGTGGCGCTAGGGGCGTGGCTAGACCCAAGCCCGGGCCGGGAGGAGGGGGGGGACCAGCGCGCGGGGACCTAACCCTCGGCAGATGGCGGCCGGGGTCCTCAAGCCCGATCAAGCCTGTCTCCCGGGATGCATCCAATAGCCTTCACGCTCACTCGGAAGGCTGCTCTGGGGCGGCTGGACCCCCAACGCGTAACCCTTTGCGGGCCTAGCGTGGCAACTCAGGTACACTGACCCAGCCCCCGGGCAGGTGGCGCTAGGGGCGTGGCTAGACCCAAGCCCGGGCCGGGAAGAGGGGCGGGACCGGCACGTGGGGACGTAACCCTCGGCAGATGGCGGCCGGGGTCCTCAAGCCCGATCAAGCCTGTCTCCCGGGATGCAACCAGTAGCCTTCACGCCCACTCGGAAGGCTGCTCTGGGGCGGCTGGACCCCCACGCGTGGCCCTTTGCGGGCCTCGCGTGGCAACTCAGGTACACCGACCCAGCCCCCGGGCAGGTGGCGCTAGGGGCGTGGCTAGACCCAAGCCTGGGCCGGGAAGAGGGGCGGGATCTGCGCGCAGGGACATAACCCTCGGCAGATGGCGGCCGGGGTCCTCAAGCCTGATCAAGCCTGTCTCCCGGGATGCATCCAGTAGCCTTCACGCCCACTCGGAAGGCTGCTCTGGGGCGGCTGGACCCCCCACGCGTGGCCCTTTGCGGGACTCGCGTGGCAACTCAGGTACACTGACCCAGCCCCCGGGCAGGTGGCGCTAGGGGCGTGGCTAGACCCAAGCCCGGGCCGGGAAGAGGGGCGGGACCAGCGCGCGGGGACCTAAACCTCGGCAGATGGCGGCCGGGGTCCTCAAGCCCGATCAAGCCTGTCTCCCGGGATGCAACCAGTAGCCTTCACGCCCACTCGGAAGGCTGCTCTGGGGCGGCTGGACCCCCAACGCGTGGCCCTTTGCGGGCCTAGCGTGGCCACTCAGCTACACCGACCCAGCCCCCGGGCAGGTGGCGCTAGGGGCGTGGCTAGACCCAATCCCGGGACTGGAAGAGGGGCGGGACTGGCACGTGGGGATGTAACCCTCGGCAGATGGCGGCCGGGGTCCTCAAGCCCGATCAAGCCTGTCTCCCGGGATGCATCCAGTAGCCTTCACGCCCACTCGGAAGGCTGCTCTGGGGCGGCTGGACCCCCCACGCGTGGCCCTTTGCGGGCCTAGCGTGGCAACTCAGGTACACCGACCCAGCCCCCGGGCAGGTGGCGCTAGGGGCGTGGCTAGACCCAAGCCCGGGCCGGGAAGAGGGGCGGGACCTGCGCGCGGGGACCTAACCCTCGGCACATGGCGGCCGGGGTCCTCAAGCCCGATCAAGCCTGTCTCCTTGGATGCAACCAGTAGCCTTCACGCCCACTCGGAAGGCTGCTCTGGGGCGGCTGGACCCCCCACGCGTGGCCCTTTGCGGGCCTAGCGTGGCAACTCAGGTACACAGGCCCAGCCCCCGGGCAGGTGGCGCTAGGGGAGTTGCTAGACCCAAGCCCGGGCCGGAAAGAGGGGCGGGACCGGCACGTGGGCACGTAACCCTCGGCAGATGGCGGCCGGGGTCCTCAAGCCCGATCAAGCCTGTCTCCCGGGATGCATCCAGTAGCCTTCAAGCCCACTCGGAAGACTGCTCTGGGGCGGCTGGACCCCCCACACGTGGCCCTTTGCGGGCCTCACGTGGCAACTCAGGTACACCGACCCAGCCCCCGGGCAGGTGGCGCTAGGGGCGTGGCTAGACCCAAGCCCGGGCCGGGAAGAGGGGCGGGACCTGCGCGCGGGGACGTAACCCTCGGCACATGGCGGCCGGGGTCCTCAAGCCCGATCAAGCCTGTCTCCCGGGATGCAACCAGTAGCCTTCACGCCCACTCGGAAGGCTGCTCTGGGGCGGCTGGACCCCCCACGCGTGGCCCTTTGCGGGCCTAGCGTGGAAACTCAGCTACACCGACCCAGCCCCCGGGCAGGTGGCGCTAGGGGCGTGGCTAGACCCAAGCCCGGGCCGGGAAGAGGGGCGGGACCAGCTCTCGGGGACGTAACCCTCGGCACATGGCGGCCGGGGTCCTCAAGCCCGATCAAGCCTGTCTCCCGGGATGCAACCAGTAGCCTTCACGCCCACTCGGAAGGCTGCTCTGGGGCGGCTGGACCCCCCACGCGTGGCCCTTTGCGGGCCTCGCGTGGCAACTCAGGTACACCAACCCAGCCCCCGGGCAGGTGGCGCTAGGGGCGTGGCTAGACCCAAGCCCGGGCCGGGAAGAGGGGCGGGACCGGCGCGCGGGGACCTAACCCTCGGCAGATGGCGGCCGGGGTCCTCAAGCCCGATCAAGCCTGTCTCCTGGGATGCAACCAGTAGCCTTCACGCCCACTCGGAAGGCTGCTCTGGGGCGGCTGGACCCCCAACGCGTGGCCCTTTGCGGGCCTAGCGTGGCAACTCAGGTACACCGACCCAGCCCCCGTGCAGGTGGCGCTAGGGGCGTGGCTAGACCCAAGCCCGGGTCGGGAAGAGGGGCGGGACCGGCACGTGGGCACGTAACCCTCAGGAGATGGCGGCCGGGGTCCTCAAGCCCGATCAAACCTGTCAACCGGGATGCAACCAGTAGCCTTCACGCCCACTCGGAAGGCTGCTCTGGGGCGGCTGGACCCCCCACGCGTGGCCCTTTGCGGGCCTAGCGTGGCAACTCAGGTACACCGGCCCAGCCCCCGGGCAGGTGGCGCTAGGGGCGTGGCTAGACCCAAGCCCGGGCTGGGAAGAGGGGCGGGACCGGCGCGCGGGGACCTAACCCTCGGCAGATGGCGGCCGGGGTCCTCAAGCCCGATCAAGCCTGTCTCCCGGGATGCAACCAGTAGCCTTCACGCCCACTCGGAAGGCTGCTCTGGGGCGGCTGGACCCCCCACGCAGGGTCCTCAAGCCCGATCAAGCCTGTCTCCCGGGATGCAACCAGTAGCCTTCACGCCCTCTCGGAAGGCTGCTCTGGGGCGGCTGGACCCCCCACGCGTGGCCCTTTGCTTGCCTCGCGTGGCAACTCAGGTACACCGACCCAGCCCCCGGGCAGGTGGCGCTAGGGGCGTGGCTAGACCCAAGCCCGGGCCGGGAAGAGGGGCGGGACCTGCACGCGGAGACGTAACCCTCGGCAGATGGCGGCCGGGGTCCTCAAGCCCGATCAAGCCTGTCTCGCGGGATGCAACCAGTAGCCTTCACGCCCACTCGGAAGGCTGCTCTGGGGCGGCTGGACCCCCCACGCGTGGCCCTTTGCGGGCCTAGCGTGGCAACTCAGGTACACCGACCCAGCCCCCGGGCAGGTGGCGCTAGGGGCGTGGCTAGACCCAAGCCCGGGCCGGGAAGAGGGGCGGGACCAGCTCTCGGGGACGTAACCCTCGGCACATGGCGGCCGGGGTCCTCAAGCCCGATCAAGCCTGTCTCCCGGGATGCAACCAGTAGCCTTCACGCCCACTCGGAAGGCTGCTCTGGGGCGGCTGGACCCCCCACGCGTGGCCCTTTGCGGGCCTCACATGGCAACTCAGGTACACCGACCCAGCCCCCAGGCAGGTGGCGCTAGGGGCATGGCTAGACCCAAGCCCGGGCCGGGTAGAGGGGCGGGACCTGCGCGCGGGGACGTAACCCTCGGCAGATGGCGGCCGGGGTCCTCAAGCCCGATCAAGCCTGTCTCCCGGGATGCAACCAGTAGCCTTCATGCCCACTCGGAAGGCTGCTCTGGGGCGGCTGGACCCCCCACGCGTGGCCCTTTGCGGGACTCGCGTGGCCACTCAGCTACACCGACCCAGCCCCCGGGCAGGTGGCGCTAGGGGCGTGGCTAGACCCAAGCCCGGGACTGGAAGAGGGGCGGGACTGGCACGTGGGGACGTAACCCTCGGCAGATGGCGGCCGGGGTCCTCAAGCCCGATCAAGCCTGTCTCCCGGGATGCATCCAGTAGCCTTCACGCCCACTCGGAAGGCTGCTCTGGGGCGGCTGGACCCCCCACGCGTGGCCCTTTGCGGGCCTAGCGTGGCAACTCAGGTACACAGACCCAGCCCCCGGGCAGGTGGCGCTAGGGGCGTGGCTAGACCCAAGCCCGGGCCGGGAAGAGGGGCGGGACCGGCGGGCGGGGACCTAACCCTCGGCACATGGCGGCCGGGGTCCTCAAGCCCGATCAAGCGTGTCTCCTGGGATGCAACCAGTAGCCTTCACGCCCACTCGGAAGGCTGCTCTTGGGCGGGTGGACCCCCCACACGTGGCCCTTTGCGGGCCTCACGTGGCAACTCAGGTACACCGACCCAGCCCCCGGGCAGGTGGCGCTAGGGGCGTGGCTAGACCCAAGGCCGGGACTGGAAGAGGGGCGGGACTGGCACGTGGGGATGTAACCCTCGGCAGATGGCGGCCGGGGTCCTCAAGCCCGATCAAGCCTGTCTCCCGGGATGCATCCAGTAGCCTTCACGCCCACTCGGAAGGCTGCTCTGGGGCGGCTGGACCCCCCACGCGTGGCCCTTTGCGGGCCTAGCGTGGCAACTCAGGTACACCGACCCAGCCCCCGGGCAGGTGGCGCTAGGGGCGTGGCTAGACCCAAGCCCGGGCCGGGAGGAGGGGGGGGACCAGCGCGCGGGGACCTAACCCTCGGCAGATGGCGGCCGGGGTCCTCAAGCCCGATCAAGCCTGTCTCCCGGGATGCATCCAATAGCCTTCACGCTCACTCGGAAGGCTGCTCTGGGGCGGCTGGACCCCCAACGCGTAACCCTTTGCGGGCCTAGCGTGGCAACTCAGGTACACTGACCCAGCCCCCGGGCAGGTGGCGCTAGGGGCGTGGCTAGACCCAAGCCCGGGCCGGGAAGAGGGGCGGGACCGGCACGTGGGGACGTAACCCTCGGCAGATGGCGGCCGGGGTCCTCAAGCCCGATCAAGCCTGTCTCCCGGGATGCAACCAGTAGCCTTCACGCCCACTCAGAAGGCTGCTCTGGGGCGGCTGGACCCCCCACGCGTGGCCCTTTGCGGGCCTCACATGGCAACTCAGGTACACCGACCCAGCCCCCAGGCAGGTGGCGCTAGGGGCGTGGCTAGACCCAAGCCCGGGCCGGGTAGAGGGGCGGGACCTGCGCGCGGGGACGTAACCCTCGGCAGATGGCGGCCGGGGTCCTCAAGCCCGATCAAGCCTGTCTCCCGGGATGCAACCAGTAGCCTTCATGCCCACTCGGAAGGCTGCTCTGGGGCGGCTGGACCCCCACGCGTGGCCCTTTGCGGGACTCGCGTGGCCACTCAGCTACACCGACCCAGCCCCCGGGCAGGTGGCGCTAGGGGCGTGGCTAGACCCAAGCCCGGGACTGGAAGAGGGGCGGGACTGGCACGTGGGGACGTAACCCTCGGCAGATGGCGGCCGGGGTCCTCAAGCCCGATCAAGCCTGTCTCCCGGGATGCATCCAGTAGCCTTCACGCCCACTCGGAAGGCTGCTCTGGGGCGGCTGGACCCCCCACGCGTGGCCCTTTGCGGGCCCCACATGGCAACTCAGGTACACAGACCCAGCCCCCGGGCAGGTGGCACTAGGGGCGTGGCTAGACCCAAGCCCGGGCCGGGAAGAGGGGCGGGACCGGCGGGCGGGGACCTAACCCTCGGCACATGGCGGCCGGGGTCCTCAAGCCCGATCAAGCGTGTCTCCTGGGATGCAACCAGTAGCCTTCACGCCCACTCGGAAGGCTGCTCTTGGGCGGGTGGACCCCCCACACGTGGCCCTTTGCGGGCCTCACGTGGCAACTCAGGTACACCGACCCAGCCCCCGGGCAGGTGGCGCTAGGGGCGTGGCTAGACCCAAGGCCGGGACTGGAAGAGGGGCGGGACTGGCACGTGGGGATGTAACCCTCGGCAGATGGCGGCCGGGGTCCTCAAGCCCGATCAAGCCTGTCTCCCGGGATGCAACCAGTAGCCTTCACGCCCACTCGGAAGGCTGCTCTGGGGCGGCTGGACCCCCCACGCGTGGCCCTTTGCGGGCCTCGCGTGGCAACTCAGGTACACCAACCCAGCCCCCGGGCAGGTGGCGCTAGGGGCGTGGCTAGACCCAAGCCCGGGCCGGGAAGAGGGGCGGGACCGGCGCGCGGGGACCTAACCCTCGGCAGATGGCGGCCGGGGTCCTCAAGCCCGATCAAGCCTGTCTCCTGGGATGCAACCAGTAGCCTTCACGCCCACTCGGAAGGCTGCTCTGGGGCGTCTGGACCCCCCACGCGTGGCCCTTTGCGGGCCTAGCGTGGCAACTCAGGTACACCGACCCAGCCCCCGTGCAGGTGGCGCTAGGGGCGTGGCTAGACCCAAGCCCGGGTCGGGAAGAGGGGCGGGACCGGCACGTGGGCACGTAACCCTCAGGAGATGGCGGCCGGGGTCCTCAAGCCCGATCAAACCTGTCAACCGGGATGCAACCAGTAGCCTTCACGCCCACTCGGAAGGCTGCTCTGGGGCGGCTGGACACCCCACGCGTGGCCCTTTGCGGGCCTAGCGTGGCAACTCAGGTACACCGGCCCAGCCCCCGGGCAGGTGGCGCTAGGGGCGTGGCTAGACCCAAGCCCGGGCTGGGAAGAGGGGCGGGACCGGCGCGCGGGGACCTAACCCTCGGCAGATGGCGGCCGGGGTCCTCAAGCCCGATCAAGCCTGTCTCCCGGGATGCAACCAGTAGCCTTCACGCCCACTCGGAAGGCTGCTCTGGGGCGGCTGGACCCCCCACGCAGGGTCCTCAAGCCCGATCAAGCCTGTCTCCCGGGATGCAACCAGTAGCCTTCACGCCCTCTCGGAAGGCTGCTCTGGGGCGGCTGGACCCCCCACGCGTGGCCCTTTGCTTGCCTCGCGTGGCAACTCAGGTACACCGACCCAGCCCCCGGGCAGGTGGCGCTAGGGGCGTGGCTAGACCCAAGCCCGGGCCGGGAAGAGGGGCGGGACCTGCACGCGGAGACGTAACCCTCGGCAGATGGCGGCCGGGGTCCTCAAGCCCGATCAAGCCTGTCTCGCGGGATGCAACCAGTAGCCTTCACGCCCACTCGGAAGGCTGCTCTGGGGCGGCTGGACCCCCCACGCGTGGCCCTTTGCGGGCCTAGCGTGGCAACTCAGGTACACCGACCCAGCCCCCGGGCAGGTGGCGCTAGGGGCGTGGCTAGACCCAAGCCCGGGCCGGGAAGAGGGGCGGGACCGGCGGGCGGGGACCTAACCCTCGGCACATGGCGGCCGGGGTCCTCAAGCCCGATCAAGCCTGTCTCCCGGGATGCAACCAGTAGCCTTCACGCCCACTCGGAAGGCTGCTCTGGGGCGGCTGGACCCCCCACGCGTGGCCCTTTGCGGGCCTCACATGGCAACTCAGGTACACCGACCCAGCCCCCAGGCAGGTGGCGCTAGGGGCATGGCTAGACCCAAGCCCGGGCCGGGTAGAGGGGCGGGACCTGCGCGCGGGGACGTAACCCTCGGCAGATGGCGGCCGGGGTCCTCAAGCCCGATCAAGCCTGTCTCCCGGGATGCAACCAGTAGCCTTCATGCCCACTCGGAAGGCTGCTCTGGGGCGGCTGGACCCCCCACGCGTGGCCCTTTGCGGGACTCGCGTGGCCACTCAGCTACACCGACCCAGCCCCCGGGCAGGTGGCGCTAGGGGCGTGGCTAGACCCAAGCCCGGGACTGGAAGAGGGGCGGGACTGGCACGTGGGGACGTAACCCTCGGCAGATGGCGGCCGGGGTCCTCAAGCCCGATCAAGCCTGTCTCCCGGGATGCATCCAGTAGCCTTCACGCCCACTCGGAAGGCTGCTCTGGGGCGGCTGGACCCCCCACGCGTGGCCCTTTGCGGGCCCCACATGGCAACTCAGGTACACAGACCCAGCCCCCGGGCAGGTGGCGCTAGGGGCGTGGCTAGACCCAAGCCCGGGCCGGGAAGAGGGGCGGGACCGGCGGGCGGGGACCTAACCCTCGGCACATGGCGGCCGGGGTCCTCAAGCCCGATCAAGCGTGTCTCCTGGGATGCAACCAGTAGCCTTCACGCCCACTCGGAAGGCTGCTCTTGGGCGGGTGGACCCCCCACACGTGGCCCTTTGCGGGCCTCACGTGGCAACTCAGGTACACCGACCCAGCCCCCGGGCAGGTGGCGCTAGGGGCGTGGCTAGACCCAAGGCCGGGCCGGAAAGAGGGGCGGGACTGGCACGTGGGGATGTAACCCTCGGCACATGGCGGCCGGGGTCCTCAAGCCCGATCAAGCCTGTCTCCCGGGATGCATCCAGTAGCCTTCACGCCCACTCGGAAGGCTGCTCTGGGGCGGCTGGACCCCCCACGCGTGGCCCTTTGCGGGCCTAGCGTGGCAACTCAGGTACACCGACCCAGCCCCCGGGCAGGTGGCGCTAGGGGCGTGGCTAGACCCAAGCCCGGGCCGGGAGGAGGGGGGGGACCAGCGCGCGGGGACCTAACCCTCGGCAGATGGCGGCCGGGGTCCTCAAGCCCGATCAAGCCTGTCTCCCGGGATGCATCCAATAGCCTTCACGCTCACTCGGAAGGCTGCTCTGGGGCGGCTGGACCCCCAACGCGTAACCCTTTGCGGGCCTAGCGTGGCAACTCAGGTACACTGACCCAGCCCCCGGGCAGGTGGCGCTAGGGGCGTGGCTAGACCCAAGCCCGGGCCGGGAAGAGGGGCGGGACCGGCACGTGGGGACGTAACCCTCGGCAGATGGCGGCCGGGGTCCTCAAGCCCGATCAAGCCTGTCTCCCGGGATGCAACCAGTAGCCTTCACGCCCACTCGGAAGGCTGCTCTGGGGCGGCTGGACCCCCACGCGTGGCCCTTTGCGGGCCTCGCGTGGCAACTCAGGTACACCGACCCAGCCCCCGGGCAGGTGGCGCTAGGGGCGTGGCTAGACCCAAGCCTGGGCCGGGAAGAGGGGCGGGACCTGCGCGCAGGGACATAACCCTCGGCAGATGGCGGCCGGGGTCCTCAAGCCCGATCAAGCCTGTCTCCCGGGATGCAACCAGTAGCCTTCACGCCCACTCGGAAGGCTGCTCTGGGGCGGCTGGACCCCCCACGCGTGGCCCTTTGCGGGCCTCGCGTGGCAACTCAGGTACACCAACACAGCCCCCAGGCAGGTGGCGCTAGGGGCGTGGCTAGACCCAAGCCCGGGCCGGGAAGAGGGGCGGGACCGGCACCTGGGCACGTAACCCTCGGCA
This sequence comes from Ochotona curzoniae, assembly GCF_017591425.1. NCBI lineage: Eukaryota > Metazoa > Chordata > Mammalia > Lagomorpha > Ochotonidae > Ochotona > Ochotona curzoniae. Next base: position 47,343 of record NW_024465606.1, read on the forward strand.
GATGGCGGCCGGGGTCCTCAAGCCCGATCAAGCCTGTCTCCCGGGATGCAACCAGTAGCCTTCACGCCCACTCGGAAGGCTGCTCTGGGGCGGCTGGACCCCCAACGCGTGGCCCTTTGCGGGCCTAGCGTGGCCCTTTGCGGGCCTCGCGTGGCAACTCAGGTACACCAACCCAGCCCCCGGGCAGGTGGCGCTAGGGCGTGGCTAGACCCAAGCCCGGGCCGGGAAGAGGGGCGGGACCAGCGCGCAGGGACGTAACCCTCGGCAGATGGCAGCCGGGTCCTCAAGCCCGATCAAGCCTGTCTCCCGGGATGCAACCAGAAGCCTTCACGCCCACTCGGAAGGTTGCTCTGGGGCGGCTGGACCCCCACGCGTGGCCCTATGCGTGCCTCGCGTGGCAACTCAGGTACACTGGCCCAGCCACCAGGCAGGTGGCGCTAGGGGCGTGGCTAGACCCAAGCCCGGGCCGGGAAGAGGGGCGGGTCTGGCGCGCGGGGACTTAACCCTCGGCACATGGCGGCCGGGGTCCTCAAGCCCGATCAAGCCTGTCTCCCGGGATGCAACCAGTAGCCTTCACGCCATCTCGGAATGCTGCTCTGGGGCGGCTGGACCCCCACGCGTGGCCCTATGCGTGCCTCGCGTGGCAACTCAGGTACACTGGCCCAGCCCCCAGGCAGGTGGCGCTAGGGGCGTGGCTAGACCCAAGCCCGGGCCGGGAAGAGGGGCGGGAGCGTCGCGAGGGGATGTAACCCTCGGCAGATGGCGGCCGGGGTCCTCAAGCCCGATCAAGCCTGTCTCCCAGGATGCAACCAGTAGCCTTCACGCCCACTAGGAAGGCTGCTCTGGGGCGGCTGGACCCCCCACGCGTGGCCCTTTGCGGGCCTCGCGTGGCAACTCAGGTACACCGACCCAGCCCCCGGGCAGGTGGCGCTAGGGGCGTGGCTAGACCCAAGCCCGGGCCGGGAAGAGGGGCGGGACCTGCGCGCAGGGAATAACCCTCGCAGATGGCGGCCGGGGTCCTCAAGCCCGATCAAGCCTGTCTCCCGGGATGCAACCAGTAGCCTTCACGCCCACTCGGAAGGCTGCTCTGGGGCGGCTGGACCCCCCACGCGTGGCCCTTTGCGGGCCTAGCGTGGCAACTCAGGTACACCAACCCAGCCCCCGGGCAGGTGGCGCTAGGGGCGTGGCTAGACCCAAGCCCGGGCCGGGAAGAGCGGCGGGTCTGGCGCGCGGGGACTTAACCCTCGGCAGATGGCGGCCGGGGTCCTCAAGCCCGATCAAGCCTGTCTCCCGGGATGCAACCAGTAGCCTTCACGCCCACTCGGAAGGCTGCTCTGGGGCGGCTGGACCCCCCACGCGTGGCCCTTTGCGGGCCTAGCGTGGCAACTCAGGTACACCAACCCAGCCCCCGGGCAGGTGGCGCTAGGGGCGTGGCTAGACCCAAGCCCGGGCCGGGAAGAGCGGCGGGTCTGGCGCGCGGGGACTTAACCCTCGGCACATGGCGGCCGGGGTCCTCAAGCCCGATCAAGCCTGTCTCCCGGGATGCAACCAGTAGCCTTCACGCCCACTCGGAAGGCTGCTCTGGGGCGGCTGGACCCCCCACGCGTGGCCCTTTGCGGGCCTAGCGTGGCAACTCAGGTACACAGGCCCAGCCCCCGGGCAGGTGGCGCTAGGGGCGTGGCTAGACCCAAGCCCGGGCCGGGAAGAGGGGCGGGACCGGCACGTGGGCACGTAACCCTCGGCAGATGGCGGCCGGGGTCCTCAAGCCCGATCAAGCCTGTCTCCCGGGATGCATCCAGTAGCTTTCAGGCCCACTCGGAAGGCTGCTGTGGGGCGGCTGGACCCCCCACGCGTGGCCCTTTGCGGGCCTCGCGTGGCAACTCAGGTACACCAACCCAGCACCCGGGCAGGTGGCGCTAGGGGCATGGCTAGACCCAAGCCCGGGCCGGGAAGAGGGGCGGGACCTGCGCGCGGGGACATAACCCTCGGCAGATGGCGGCCGGGGTCCTCAAGCCCGATCAAGCCTGTCTCCCGGGATGCAACCAGTAGCCTTCACGCCCACTCGGAAGGCTGCTCTGGGGTGGCTGGACCCCCCACGCGTGGCCCTTTGCGGGCCTAGCGTGGCCCTTTGCGGGCCTCGCGTGGCAACTCAGGTACACCAACCCAGCCCCCGGGCAGGTGGCGCTAGGGGCGTGGCTAGACCCAAGCCCGGGCCGGGAAGAGGGGCGGGACCAGCGCGCAGGGACGTAACCCTCGGCAGATGGCAGCCGGGGTCCTCAAGCCCGATCAAGCCTGTCTCCCGGGATGCAACCAGTAGCCTTCACGCCCACTCGGAAGGCTGCTCTGGGGCGGCTGGACCCCCACGCGTGGCCCTATGCGTGCCTCGCGTGGCAACTCAGGAACACCGGCCCAACCCCCGGGCAGGTGGCGCTAGGGGCGTGGCTAGACCCAAGCCCGGGCCGGGAAGAGGGGCGGGACTGGCGGGCGGGGACCTAACACTCGGCAGATGGCGGCCGGGGTCCTCAAGCCCAATCAAACCTGTCTCCCAGGATGCAACCAGTAGCCTTCACGCCCACTCGGAAGGCTGCTCTGGGGCGGCTGGACCCCCCACGCGTGGCCCATTGCGGGCCTCGCGTGGCAACTCAGGTACACCGGCCCAGCCCCCGGGCAGGTGGCGCTAGGGGCGTGGCTAGACCCAAGCCCGGGCCGGGAAGAGGGGCGGGACCGGCACGTGGGCACGTAACACTCGGCACATGGCGGCCGGGGTCCTCAAGCCCGATCAAGCCTGTCTCCCGGGATGCAACCAGTAGCCTTCACGCCCACTCGGAAGGCTGCTCTGGGGCGGCTGGACCCCCAACGCGTGGCCCTTTGCGGGCCTCACGTGGCAACTCAGGTACACCAACCCAGCCCCCGGGCAGGTGGCGCTAGGGGCATGGCTAGACCCAAGCCAGGGCCGGGAAGAGGGGCGGGACTGGCACGTGGGTACGTAACCCTCGGCAGATGGCGGCCGGGGTCCTCAAGCCCGATCAAGCCTGTCTCCCGGGATGCAACCAGAAGCCTTCACGCCCAACCGGAAGGCTGCTCTGGGGCGGCTGGACCCCCACGCGTGGCCCTATGCGTGCCTCGCGTGGCAACTCAGGTACACTGGCCCAGCCACCAGGCAGGTGGCGCTAGGGGCGTGGCTAGACCCAAGCCCGGGCCGGGAAGAGGGGCGGGTCTGGCGCGCGGGGACTTATCCCTCGGCACATGGCGGCCGGGGTCCTCAAGCCCGATCAAGCCTGTCTCCCGGGATGCAACCAGTAGCCTTCACGCCCACTCGGAAGGCTGCTCTGGGGCGGCTGGACCCCCACGCGTGGCCCTATGCGTGCCTCGCGTGGCAACTCAGGTACACTGGCCCAGCCCCCAGGCAGGTGGCGCTAGGGGCGTGGCTAGACCCAAGCCCGGGCCGGGAAGAGGGGCGGGAGCGTCGCGAGGGGACGTAACCCTCGGCACATGGCGGCCGGGGTCCTCAAGCCCGATCAAGCCTGTCTCCCAGGATGCAACCAGTAGCCTTCACGCCCACTCGGAAGGCTGCTCTGGGGCGGCTGGACCCCCAACGCGTGGCCCTTTGCGGGCCTAGCGTGGCCCTTTGCTGGCCTCGCGTGGCAACTCAGGTACACCGACCCAACCCCCGGGCAGGTGGCGCTAGGGGCGTGGCTAGACCCAAGCCTGGGCCGGGAAGAGGGGCGGGACCGGCGCGCGGGGACGTAACCCTCGGCAGATGGCGGCCGGGGTCCTCAAGCCCGATCAAGCCTGTCTCCCGGGATGCAACCAGTAGCCTTCACGCCCACTCGGAAGGCTGCTCTGGGGGGGCTGGACCCCCCACGCGTGGCCCTTTGCGGGCCTAGCGTGGCAACTCAGGTACACCAACCCAGCCCCCGGGCAGGTGGCGCTAGGGGCGTGGCTAGACCCAAGCCCGGGCCGGGAAGAGGGGCGGGACCGGCGCACGGGGACGTAACCCTCGGCAGATGGCGGCCGGGGTCCTCAAGCCCGATCAAGCCTGTCTCCCGGGATGCAACCAGTAGCCTTCACGCCCACTCGGAAGGCTGCTCTGGGGCGGCTGGACCCCCCACGCGTGGCCCTTTGCGGGCCTAGCGTGGCAACTCAGGTACACCGACCCAGCCCCCAGGCAGGTGGCGCTAGGGGCGTGGCTAGACCCAAGCCCGGGCCTGGAAGAGGGGCGGGACCGGCGCGTGGGCAAGAAACCCTCGGCACATGGCGGCCGGGGTCCTCAAGCCCGATCAAGCCTGTCTCCCGGGATGCAACCAGTAGCCTTCACGCCCACTCGGAAGGCTGCTCTGGGGCGGCTGGACCCCCAACGCGTGGCCCTTTGCGGGCCTAGCGTGGCCCTTTGCTGGCCTCGCGTGGCAACTCAGGTACACCGACCCAACCCCCGGGCAGGTGGCGCTAGGGGCGTGGCTAGACCCAAGCCTGGGCCGGGAAGAGGGGCGGGACCGGCGCGCGGGGACGTAACCCTCGGCAGATGGCGGCCGGGGTCCTCAAGCCCGATCAAGCCTGTCTCCCGGGATGCAACCAGTAGCCTTCACGCCCACTCGGAAGGCTGCTCTGGGGCGGCTGGACCCCCCACGCAGGGTCCTCAAGCCCGATCAAGCCTGTCTCCCGGGATGCAACCAGTAGCCTTCACGCCCACTCGGAAGGCTGCTCTGGGGCGGCTGGACCCCCCACGCGTGGCCCTTTGCTTGCCTCGCGTGGCAACTCAGGTACACAGGCCCAGCCCCCGGGCAGGTGGCGCTAGGGGCGTGGCTAGACCCAAGCCCGGGCCGGGAAGAGGGGCGGGACCGGCGCGCGGGGACCTAACCCTCGGCACATGGCGGCCGGGCTCCTCAAGCCCGATCAAGCCTGTCTCCCGGGATGCAACCAGTAGCCTTCACGCCCACTCGGAAGGCTGCTCTGGGGCGGCTGGACCCCCCACGCGTGGCCCTTTGCGGGCCTAGCGTGGCAACTCAGGTACACTGACCCAGCCCCCGGGCAGGTGGCGCTAGGGGCGTGGCTAGACCCAAGCCCGGGCCGGGAAGAGGGGCGGGAGAAGCGCGCCGGGACGTAACCCTCGGCACATGGCGGCCGGGGTCCTCAAGCCCGATCAAGCCTGTCTCCTGGGATGCAACCAGTAGCCTTCACGCCCACTCAGAAGGCTGCTCTGGGGCGGCTGGACCCCCCACGCGTGGCCCTTTGCGGGCCTCGCGTGGCAACTCAGGTACACCAACCCAGCCCCCGGGCAGGTGGCGCTAGGGGCATGGCTAGACCCAAGCCCGGGCCGGGAAGAGGGGCGGGACCTGCGCGCGGGGACGTAACCCTCGGCACATGGCGGCCGGGGTCCTCAAGCCCGATCAAGCCTGTCTCCCGGGATGCAACCTGTAGCCTTCACGCCCACTCGGAAGGCTGCTCTGGGGCGGGTGGACCCCCCACGCGTGGCCCTTTGCGGGCCTCGCGTGGCAACTCAGGTACACCAACCCAGCCCCCGGGCAGGTGGCGCTAGGGGCGTGGCTAGACCCAAGCCCGGGCCGGGAAGAGGGGCGGGACCGGTGCGCAGGGACCTAACCCTCGGCAGATGGGGGCCGGGGTCCTCAAGCCCGATCAAGCCTGTCTCCCGGGATGCAACCAGTAGCCTTCACGCCCACTCGGAAGGCTGCTCTGGGGCGGCTGGACCCCCCACGCGTGGCCCTTTGCGGGCCTAGCGTGGCAACTCAGGTACACCAACCCAGCCCCCGGGCAGGTGGCGCTAGGGGCGTGGCTAGACCCAAGCCCGGGCCGGAAAGAGGGGCGGGACCGGTGTGCGGGGACGTAACCCTCGGCAGATGGCGGCCGGGGTCCTCAAGCCCGATCAAGCCTGTCTCCCGGGATGCATCCAGTAGCCTTCACGCCCACTCGGAAGGCTGCTCTGGGGCGGCTGGACCCCCCACGCGTGGCCCTTTGCGGGCCTCACATGGCAACTCAGGTACACCGACCCAGCCCCCGGGCAGGTGGCGCTAGGGGCGTGGCTAGACCCAAGCCCGGGCCGGGAAGAGGGGCGGGACCGGCGCGCGGGGACCTAACCCTCGGCACATGGCGGCCGGGGTCCTCAAGCCCGATCAAGCCTGTTTCCTGGGATGCAACCAGTAGCCTTCACGCCCACTCGGAAGGCTGCTCTGGGGCGGCTGGACCCCACACGCGTGGCCCTTTGCGGGCATAGCGTGGCAACTCAGGTACACTGGCCCAGCCCCCGGGCAGGTGGCGCTAGGGGCGTGGCTAGACCCAAGCCCGGGCCGGGAAGAGGGGCGGGACCGGTGCGCGAGGGGAAGTAACCCTCGGCACATGGCGGCCGGGGTCCTCAAGCCCGATCAAGCCTGTCTCCTGGGATGCAACCAGTAGCCTTCACGCCCACTCGGAAGGCTGCTCTGGGGCGGCTGGACCCCCCACGCAGGGTCCTCAAGCCCGATCAAGCCTGTCTCCCGGAATGCAACCAGTAGCCTTCACGCCCTCTCGGAAGGCTGCTCTGGGGCGGCTGGACCCCCCACGCGTGGCTTTTTGCTTGCCTCGCGTGGCAACTCAGGTAAACCAACCCAGCCCCCGGGCAGGTGGCGCTAGGGGCGTGGCTAGACCCAAGCCCGGGCCGGGAAGAGGGGCGGGACCTGCGCGTGGGGACCTAACCCTCGGCAGATGGCGGCCGGGGTCCTCAAGCCCGATCAAGCCTGTCTCCCGGGATGCAACCAGTAGCCTTCACGCCCACTCGGAAGGCTGCTCTGGAGCGGCTGGACCCCCCACGCGTGGCCCTTTGCGGGCCTAGCGTGGCAACTCAGGTACACCGACCCAGCCCCCGGGCAGGTGGCGCTAGGGGCGTGGCTAGACCCAAGCCCGGGCCGGGAAGATGGGCGGGACTGGCGCACGGGGACGTAACCCTCGGCACATGGCGGCCGGGGTCCTCAAGCCCGATCAAGCATGTCTCCCGGGATGCATCCAGTAGCCTTCACGCCCACTCGGAAGGCTGCTCTGGGGCGGCTGGACCCCCCCACGCGTGGCCCTTTGCTTGCCTCGCGTGGCAACTCAGGTACACCGACCCAGCCCCCGGGCAGGTGGCGCTAGGGGCGTGGCTAGACCCAAGCCCGGGCCGGGAAGAGGGGCGGGACCGGCGCGCGGGGACGTAACCCGCCGCAGGTGGCGGCCGGGGTCCTCAAGCCCGATAAAGCCTGTCTCCCGGGATGCAACCAGTAGCCTTCACGCCCACTCGGAAGGCTGCTCTGGGGTGGCTGGACCCCCCACGCGTGGCCCTTTGCGGGCCTCACATGGCAACTCAGGTACACCGACCCAACCCCCAGGCAGGTGGCGCTAGGGGCGTGGCTAGACCCAAGCCCGGGCCGGGAAGAGGGGCGGGACCGGCACGTGGGCACGTAACCCTCGGCAGATGGCGGCCGGGGTCCTCAAGCCCGATCAAGCCTGTCTCCCGGGATGCAACCAGTAGCCTTCACGCCCACTCGGAAGGCTGCTCTGGGGCCTCTGGACGCCCCATGCGTGGCCCTTTGCGGGCCTAGCGTGGCAACTCAGGTACACAGACCCAGGCCCCGGGCAGGTGGCGCTAGGGGCGTGGCTAGACCCAAGCCCGGGCCGGGAAGATGGGCGGGACTGGCGCACGGGGACGTAACCCTCGGCACATGGCGGCCGGGGTCCTCAAGCCCGATCAAGCCTGTCTCCCGGGATGCATCTAGTAGCCTTCACGCCCACTCGGAAGGCTGCTCTGGGGCGGCTGGACCCCCCCACGCGTGGCCCTTTGCTTGCCTCGCGTGGCAACTCAGGTACACGGACCCAGCCCCCGGGCAGGTGGCGCTAGGGGCGTGGCTAGACCCAAGCCCGGGCCGGGAAGAGGGGCGGGAGCGTCGCGAGGGGACGTAACCCGCCGCAGGTGGCGGCCGGGGTCCTCAAGCCCGATCAAGCCTGTCTCCCGGGATGCAACCAGTAGCCTTCACGCCCTCTCGGAAGGCTGCTCTGGGGCGGCTGGACCCCCCACGCGTGGCCCTTTGCGGGCCTCACATGGCAACTCAGGTACACCGACCCAGCCCCCAGGCAGGTGGCGCTAGGGGCGTGGCTAGACCCAAGCCCGGGCCGGGAAGAGGGGCGGGACCTGCGCGCGGGGACGTAACCCTCGGCAGATGGCGGCCGGGGTCCTCAAGCCCGATCAAGCCTGTCTCCCGGGATGCAACCAGTAGCCTTCACGCCCACTCGGAAGGCTGCTCTGGGGCGGCTGGACCCCCCACGCGTGGCCCTTTGCGGGCCTCGCGTGGCAACTCAGGTACACTGGCCCAGCCCCCGGGCAGGTGGCGCTAGGGGCGTGGCTAGACCCAAGCCCGGGCCGGGAAGAGGGGCGGGACCGGCGCGCGGGGACCTAACCCTCGGCACATGGCGGCCGGGGTCCTCAAGCCCGATCAAGCCTGTCTCCTGGGATGCAACCAGTAGCCTTCACGCCCACTCGGAAGGCTGCTCTTGGGCGGCTGGACCCCCAACGCGTGGCCCTTTGCGGGCCTAGCGTGGCAACTCAGGTACACAGGCCCAGCCCCCGGGCAGGTGGTGCTAGGGGAGTGGCTAGACCCAAGCCCGGGCCGGAAAGAGGGGCGGGACCGGCACGTGGGCACGTAACCCTCGGCAGATGGCGGCCGGGGTCCTCAAGCCCGATCAAGCCTGTCTCCCGGGATGCATCCAGGAGCCTTCAAGCCCACTCGGAAGGCTGCTCTGGGGCGGCTGGACCCCCCACACGTGGCCCTTTGCGGGCCTCACGTGGCAACTCAGGTACACCGACCCAGCCCCCAGGCAGGTGGCGCTAGGGGAGTGGCTAGACCCAAGCCCGGGCCGGGAAGAGGGGCGGGACCTGCGCGGGGACCTAACCCTCGGCACATGGCGGCCGGGGTCCTCAAGCCCGATCAAGCCTGTCTCCCGGGATGCAACCAGTAGCCTTCACGCCCACTCGGAAGGCTGCTCTGGGGCGGCTGGACCCCCCACGCGTGGCCCTTTGCGGGCCTAGCGTGGAAACTCAGCTACACCGACCCAGCCCCCGGGCAGGTGGCGCTAGGGGCGTGGCTAGACCCAAGCCCGGGCCGGGAAGAGGGGCGGGACCGGCGCGCTGGGACGTAACCCTCGGCAGATGGTGGCCGGGGTCCTCAAGCCCGATCAAGCCTGTCTCCCGGGATGCAACCAGTAGCCTTCACGCCCACTCGGAAGGCTGCTCTGGGGCGGCTGGACCCCCCACGCGTGGCCCTTTGCGGGCCTCACATGGCAACTCAGGTACACCGACCCAGCCCCCGGGCAGGTGGCGCTAGGGGCGTGGCTAGACCCAAGCCCGGGCCGGGAAGAGGGGCGGGACCGGCGCATGGGGACGTAACCCTCGGCACATGGCGGCCGGGGTCCTCAAGCCCAATCAAGCCTGTCTCCTGGGATGCAACCAGTAGCCTTCACGCCCACTCGGAAGGCTGCTCTGGGGCGGCTGGACCCCCTACGCGTGGCCCTTTGCTTGCCTCGCGTGGCAACTCAGGTACACCGACCCAGCCCCCGGGCAGGTGGCGCTAGGGGCGTGGCTAGACCCAAGCCCGGGCCGGGAAGAGGGGCGGGACCGGCGCACGGGGACGTAACCCTCGGCAGATGGCGGCCGGGGTCCTCAAGCCTGATCAAGCCTGTCTCCCGGGATGCAACCAGTAGCCTTCACGCCCACTCGGAAGGCTGCTCTGGGGCGGCTGGACCCCCCACGCGTGGCCCTTTGCGGGCCTAGCGTGGCAACTCAGGTACACTGGCCCAGCCCCCGGGCAGGTGGCGCTAGGGGCGTGGCTAGACCCAAGCCCGGGTCGGGAAGAGGGGCGGGACCGTCACGTGGGCACGTAACCCTCGGCAGATGGCGGCCGGGGTCCTCAAGCCCGATCAAGCCTGTCTCCCGGGATGCAACCAGTAGCCTTCACGCCCACTCGGAAGGCTGCTCTGGGGCGGCTGGACCACCCACGCGTGGCCCTTTGCGGGCCTAGCGTGGCAACTCAGGTACACTGGCCCAGCCCCCGGGCAGGTGGCGCTAGGGGCGTGGCTAGACCCAAGCCCGGGCCGGGAAGAGGGGCGGGACCGGCGCGCAGGGACGTAACCCTCGGCAGATGGCGGCCGGGGTCCTCAAGCCCGATCAAGCCTGTCTCCCGAGATGCAACCAGTAGCCTTCACGCCCACTCGGAAGGCTGCTCTGGGGCGGCTGGACCCCCCACGCAGGGTCCTCAAGCCCGATCAAGCCTGTCTCCTGGGATGCAACCAGTAGCCTTCACGCCCTCTCGGAAGGCTGCTCTGGGGCGGCTGGACCCCCCACGCAGGGTCCTCAAGCCCGATCAAGCCTGTCTCCCGGGATGCAACCAGTAGCCTTCACGCCCACTCGGAATGCTGCTCTGGAGCGGCTGGACCCCCCACGCGTGGCCCTTTGCGGGCCTAGCGTGGCAACTCAGGTACACCGACCCAGCCCCCGGGCAGTTGGCGCTAGGGGCGTGGCTAGACCCAAGCCCGGGCCGGGAAGATGGGCGGGACTGGCGCACGGGGACGTAACCCTCGGCACATGGCGGACGGGGGCCTCAAGCCCGATCAAGCCTGTCTCCCGGGATGCATCCAGTAGCCTTCACGCCCACTCGGAAGGCTGCTCTGGGGCGGCTGGACCCCCCCACGCGTGGCCCTTTGCTTGCCTCGCGTGGCAACTCAGGTACACGGACCCAGCCCCCGGGCAGGTGGCGCTAGGGGCGTGGCTAGACCCAAGCCCGGGCCGGGAAGAGGGGCGGGAGCGTCGCGAGGGGACGTAACCCGCCGCAGGTGGCGGCCGGTGTCCTCAAGCCCGATCAAGCCTGTCTCCCGGGATGCAACCAGTAGCCTTCACGCCCACTCGGAAGGCTGCTCTGGGGCGGCTGGACCCCCCACGCGTGGCCCTTTGCGGGCCTCACATGGCAACTCAGGTACACCGACCCAGCCCCCAGGCAGGTGGCGCTAGGGGCGTGGCTAGACCCAAGCCCGGGCCGGGAAGAGGGGCGGGACCTGCGCGCGGGGACGTAACCCTCGGCAGATGGCGGCCGGGGTCCTCAAGCCCGATCAAGCCTGTCTCCCGGGATGCAACCAGTAGCCTTCACGCCCACTCGGAAGGCTGCTCTGGGGCGGCTGGACCCCCCACGCGTGGCCCTTTGCGGGCCTCGCGTGGCAACTCAGGTACACTGGCCCAGCCCCCGGGCAGGTGGCGCTAGGGGCGTGGCTAGACCCAAGCCCGGGCCGGGAAGAGGGGCGGGACCGGCGCGTGGGGACCTAACCCTCGGCACATGGCGGCCGGGGTCCTCAAGCCATATCAAGCCTGTCTCCTGGGATGCAACCAGTAGCCTTCACGCCCACTCGGAAGGCTGCTCTTGGGCGGCTGGACCCCCAACGCGTGGCCCTTTGCGGGCCTAGCGTGGCAACTCAGGTACACAGGCCCAGCCCCCGGGCAGGTGGCGCTAGGGGAGTGGCTAGACCCAAGCCCGGGCCGGAAAGAGGGGCGGGACCGGCACGTGGGCACGTAACCCTCGGCAGATGGCGGCCGGGGTCCTCAAGCCCGATCAAGCCTGTCTCCCGGGATGCAACCAGTAGCCTTCACGCCCACTCGGAAGGCTGCTCTGGGGCGGCTGGACCCCCCACGCAGGGTCCTCAAGCCCGATCAAGCCTGTCTCCCGGGATGCAACCAGTAGCCTTCACGCCCACTCGGAAGGCTGCTCTGGGGCGGCTGGACCCCCCACGCGTGGCCCTTTGCTTGCCTCGCGTGGCAACTCAGGTACACAGGCCCAGCCCCCGGGCAGGTGGCGCTAGGGGCGTGGCTAGACCCAAGCCCGGGCCGGGAAGAGGGGCGGGACCGGCGCGCGGGGACCCAACCCTCGGCACATGGCGGCCGGGCTCCTCAAGCCCGATCAAGCCTGTCTCCCGGGATGCAACCAGTAGCCTTCACGCCCACTCGGAAGGCTGCTCTGGGGCGGCTGGACCCCCCACGCGTGGCCCTTTGCGGGCCTAGCGTGGCAACTCAGGTACACTGACCCAGCCCCCGGGCAGGTGGCGCTAGGGGCGTGGCTAGACCCAAGCCCGGGCCGGGAAGAGGGGCGGGACCCGAGCGCGGTGACGTAACCCTCGGCACATGGCGGCCGGGGTCCTCACCCCGATCAAGCCTGTCTCCCGGGATGCAACCAGTAGCCTTCACGCCCACTCGGAAGGCTGCTCTGGGGCGGCTGGACCCCCTACGCGTGGCCCTTTGCGGGCCTAGCGTGGCCACTCAGCTACACCGACCCAGCCCCCGGGCAGGTGGCGCTAGGGGCGTGGCTAGACCCAAGCCCGGGCCGGGAAGAGGGGCGGGACCGGCACGTGGGCACCTAACCCTCGGTACATGGCGGCCGGGGTCCTCAAGCCCGATCAAGCCTGTCTCCCGGGATGCAACCAGTAGCCTTCACGCCCACTCGGAAGGCTGCTCTGGGGCGGCTGGACCCCCCACGCGTGGCCCTTTGCGGGCCTAGCGTGGCAACTCAGCTACACCGACCCAGCCCCCGGGCAGGTGGCGCTAGGGGCGTGGCTAGACCCAAGCCTGGGCCGGGAAGAGCGGCGGGACCTGCGCGCGGGGACGTAACACTCGGCACATGGCGGCCGGGGTCCTCAAGCCCGATCAAGCCTGTCTCCTGGGATGCAACCAGTAGCCTTCACGCCCACTCGGAAGGCTGCTCTGGGGCGGGTGGACCCCCCACGCGTGGCCCTTTGCGGGCCTCGCGTGGCAACTCAGGTACACCGACCCAGCCCCCGGGCAGGTGGCGCTAGGGGCGTGGCTAGACCCAAGCCCGGGCCGGGAAGAGGGGCGGGACCGGTGCGCGGGGACCTAACCCTCGGCAGATGGGGGCCGGGGTCCTCAAGCCCGATCAAGCCTGTCTCCCGGGATGCAACCAGTAGCCTTCACGCCCACTCGGAAGGCTGCTCTGGGGCGGCTGGACCCCCCACGCGTGGCCCTTTGCGGGCCTAGCGTGGCAACTCAGGTACACCAACCCAGCCCCCGGGCAGGTGGCGCTAGGGGCGTGGCTAGACCCAAGCCCGGGCCGGGAAGAGGGGCGGGACCGGTGTGCGGGGACGTAACCCTCGGCAGATGGCGGCCGGGGTCCTCAAGCCCGATCAAGCCTGTCTCCCGGGATGCATCCAGTAGCCTTCACGCCCACTCGGAAGGCTGCTCTGGGGCGGCTGGACCCCCCACACGTGGCCCTTTGCGGGCCTCACATGGCAACTCAGGTACACCGACCCAGCCCCCGGGCAGGTGGCGCTAGGGGCGTGGCTAGACCCAAGCCCGGGCCGGGAAGAGGGGCGGGACCGGCGCGCGGGGACCTAACCCTCGGCACATGGCGGCCGGGGTCCTCAAGCCCGATCAAGCCTGTTTCCTGGGATGCAACCAGTAGCCTTCACGCCCACTCGGAAGGCTGCTCTGGGGCGGCTGGACCCCCCACGCGTGGCCCTTTGCGGGCCTAGCGTGGCAACTCAGGTACACCGGCCCAGCCCCCGGGCAGGTGGCGCTAGGGGCGTGGCTAGACCCAAGCCCGGGCCGGGAAGAGGGGCGGGACCGGTGCGCGAGGGGAAGTAACCCTCGGCACATGGCGGCCGGGGTCCTCAAGCCCGATCAAGCCTGTCTCCTGGGATGCAACCAGTAGCCTTCACGCCCACTCGGAAGGCTGCTCTGGGGCGGCTGGACCCCCCACGCAGGGTCCTCAAGCCCGATCAAGCCTGTCTCCCTGGATGCAACCAGTAGCCTTCACGCCCTCTCGGAAGGCTGCTCTGGGGCGGCTGGACCCCCCACGCGTGGCTTTTTGCTTGCCTCGCGTGGCAACTCAGGTAAACCAACCCAGCCCCCGGGCAGGTGGCGCTAGGGGCGTGGCTAGACCCAAGCCCGGGCCGGGAAGAGGGGCGGGACCTGCGCGTGGGGACCTACCCTCGGCAGATGGCGGCCGGGGTCCTCAAGCCCGATCAAGCCTGTCTCCCGGGATGCAACCAGTAGCCTTCACGCCCACTCGGAAGGCTGCTCTGGAGCGGCTGGACCCCCCACGCGTGGCCCTTTGCGGGCCTAGCGTGGCAACTCAGGTACACCGACCCAGCCCCCAGGCAGGTGGCGCTAGGGGCGTGGCTAGACCCAAGCCCGGGCCGGGAAGATGGGCGGGACTGGCGCACGGGGACGTAACCCTCGGCACATGGCGGCCGGGGTCCTCAAGCCCGATCAAGCATGTCTCCCGGGATGCATCCAGTAGCCTTCACGCCCACTCGGAAGGCTGCTCTGGGGCGGCTGGACCCCCCCACGCGTGGCCCTTTGCTTGCCTCGCGTGGCAACTCAGGTACACCGACCCAGCCCCCGGGCAGGTGGCGCTAGGGGCGTGGCTAGACCCAAGCCCGGGCCGGGAAGAGGGGCGGGACCTGCGCGCGGGGACGTAACCCGCCGCAGGTGGCGGCCGGGGTCCTCAAGCCCGATAAAGCCTGTCTCCCGGGATGCAACCAGTAGCCTTCACGCCCACTCGGAAGGCTGCTCTGGGGTGGCTGGACCCCCCACGCGTGGCCCTTTGCGGGCCTCACATGGCAACTCAGGTACACCGACCCAACCCCCAGGCAGGTGGCGCTAGGGGCGTGGCTAGACCCAAGCCCGGGCCGGGAAGAGGGGCGGGACCGGCGGGCGGGGACCTAACCCTCGGCAGATGGCGGCCGGGGTCCTCAAGCCCGATCAAGCCTGTTTCCTGGGATGCAACCAGTAGCCTTCACGCCCACTCGGAAGGCTGCTCTGGGGCGGCTGGACCCCCCACGCGTGGCCCTTTGCGGGCCTAGCGTGGCAACTCAGGTACACCAACCCAGCCCCCGGGCAGGTGGCGCTAGGGGCGTGGCTAGACCCAAGCCCGGGCCGGGAAGAGTGGCGGGACCGGTGCGCGAGGGGAAGTAACCCTCGGCACATGGCGGCCGGGGTCCTCAAGCCCGATCAAGCCTGTCTCCCGGGATGCAACCAGTAGCCTTCACGCCCACTCGGAAGGCTGCTCTGGGGCGGCTGGACCCCCCACGCGTGGCCCTTTGCGGGCCTAGCGTGGCAACTCAGGTACACCGACCCAGCCCCCGGGCAGGTGGCGCTAGGGGCGTGGCTAGACCCAAGCCCGGGTCGGGAAGAGGGGCGGGACCGGCACGTGGGCACGTAACCCTCGGCAGATGGCGGCCGGGGTCCTCAAGCCCGATCAAGCCTGTCTCCCGGGATGCAACCAGTAGCCTTCACGCCCACTCGGAAGGCTGCTCTGGGGCCTCTGGACGCCCCATGCGTGGCCCTTTGCGGGCCTAGCGTGGCAACTCAGGTACACAGACCCAGGCCCCGGGCAGGTGGCGCTAGGGGCGTGGCTAGACCCAAGCCCGGGCCGGGAAGATGGGCGGGACTGGCGCACGGGGACGTAACCCTCGGCACATGGCGGCCGGGGTCCTCAAGCCCGATCAAGCCTGTCTCCCGGGATGCATCCAGTAGCCTTCACGCCCACTCGGAAGGCTGCTCTGGGGCGGCTGGACCCCCCCACGCGTGGCCCTTTGCTTGCCTCGCGTGGCAACTCAGGTACACGGACCCAGCCCCCGGGCAGGTGGCGCTAGGGGCGTGGCTAGACCCAAGCCCGGGCCGGGAAGAGGGGCGGGAGCGTCGCGAGGGGACGTAACCCGCCGCAGGTGGCGGCCGGGGTCCTCAAGCCCGATCAAGCCTGTCTCCCGGGATGCAACCAGTAGCCTTCACGCCCTCTCGGAAGGCTGCTCTGGGGCGGCTGGACCCCCCACGCGTGGCCCTTTGCGGGCCTCACATGGCAACTCAGGTACACCGACCCAGCCCCCAGGCAGGTGGCGCTAGGGGCGTGGCTAGACCCAAGCCCGGGCCGGGAAGAGGGGCGGGACCTGCGCGCGGGGACGTAACCCTCGGCAGATGGCGGCCGGGGTCCTCAAGCCCGATCAAGCCTGTCTCCCGGGATGCAACCAGTAGCCTTCACGCCCACTCGGAAGGCTGCTCTGGGGCGGCTGGACCCCCCACGCGTGGCCCTTTGCGGGCCTAGCGTGGCAACTCAGGTACACTGGCCCAGCCCCCGGGCAGGTGGCGCTAGGGGCGTGGCTAGACCCAAGCCCGGGCCGGGAAGAGGGGCGGGACCGGCGCGCGGGGACCTAACCCTCGGCACATGGCGGCCGGGGTCCTCAAGCCCGATCAAGCCTGTCTCCTGGGATGCAACCAGTAGCCTTCACGCCCACTCGGAAGGCTGCTCTTGGGCGGCTGGACCCCCAACGCGTGGCCCTTTGCGGGCCTAGCGTGGCAACTCAGGTACACAGGCCCAGCCCCCGGGCAGGTGGTGCTAGGGGAGTGGCTAGACCCAAGCCCGGGCCGGAAAGAGGGGCGGGACCGGCACGTGGGCACGTAACCCTCGGCAGATGGCGGCCGGGGTCCTCAAGCCCGATCAAGCCTGTCTCCCGGGATGCATCCAGTAGCCTTCAAGCCCACTCGGAAGGCTGCTCTGGGGCGGCTGGACCCCCCACACGTGGCCCTTTGCGGGCCTCACGTGGCAACTCAGGTACACCGACCCAGCCCCCAGGCAGGTGGCGCTAGGGGAGTGGCTAGACCCAAGCCCGGGCCGGGAAGAGGGGCGGGACCTGCGCGGGGACCTAACCCTCGGCACATGGCGGCCGGGGTCCTCAAGCCCGATCAAGCCTGTCTCCCGGGATGCAACCAGTAGCCTTCACGCCCTCTCGGAAGGCTGCTCTGGGGCGGCTGGACCCCCCCACGCGTGGCCCTTTGCTTGCCTCGCGTGGCAACTCAGGTACACGGACCCAGCCCCCGGGCAGGTGGCGCTAGGGGCGTGGCTAGACCCAAGCCCGGGCCGGGAAGAGGGGCGGGACCGGCGCGCTGGGACGTAACCCTCGGCAGATGGTGGCCGGGGTCCTCAAGCCCGATCAAGCCTGTCTCCCGGGATGCAACCAGTAGCCTTCACGCCCACTCGGAAGGCTGCTCTGGGGCGGCTGGACCCCCCACGCGTGGCCCTTTGCGGGCCTCACATGGCAACTCAGGTACACCGACCCAGCCCCCGGGCAGGTGGCGCTAGGGGCGTGGCTAGACCCAAGCCCGGGCCGGGAAGAGGGGCGGGACCGGCGCATGGGGACGTAACCCTCGGCAAATGGCGGCCGGGGTCCTCAAGCCCAATCAAGCCTGTCTCCTGGGATGCAACCAGTAGCCTTCACGCCCACTCGGAAGGCTGCTCTGGGGCGGCTGGACCCCCTACGCGTGGCCCTTTGCTTGCCTCGCGTGGCAACTCAGGTACACCGACCCAGCCCCCGGGCAGGTGGCGCTAGGGGCGTGGCTAGACCCAAGCCCGGGCCGGGAAGAGGGGCGGGACCGGCGCGCGGGGACGTAACCCGCCGCAGTTGGCGGCCGGGGTCCTCAAGCCCGATCAAGCCTGTCTCCCGGGATGCAACCAGTAGCCTTCACGCCCACTCGGAAGGCTGCTCTGGGGCGGCTGGACCCCCCACGCGTGGCCATTTGCGGGCCTCATATGGCAACTCAGGTACACCGACCCAGCCCCCAGGCAGGTGGCGCTAGGGGCGTGGCTAGACCCAAGCCCGGGCCGGGAAGAGGGGCGGGACCGGCGCACGGGGACGTAACCCTCGGCAGATGGCGGCCGGGGTCCTCAAGCCCGATCAAGCCTGTCTCCCGGGATGCAACCAGTAGCCTTCACGCCCACTCGGAAGGCTGCTCTGGGGCGGCTGGACCCCCCACGCGTGGCCCTTTGCGGGCCTAGCGTGGCAACTCAGGTACACCGACCCAGCCCCCGGGCAGGTGGCGCTAGGGGCGTGGCTAGACCCAAGCCCGGGTCGGGAAGAGGGGCGGGACCGTCACGTGGGCACGTAACCCTCGGCAGATGGCGGCCGGGGTCCTCAAGCCCGATCAAGCCTGTCTCCCGGGATGCAACCAGTAGCCTTCACGCCCACTCGGAAGGCTGCTCTGGGGCGGCTGGACCACCCACGCGTGGCCCTTTGCGGGCCTAGCGTGGCAACTCAGGTACACTGGCCCAGCCCCCGGGCAGGTGGCGCTAGGGGCGTGGCTAGACCCAAGCCCGGGCCGGGAAGAGGGGCGGGACCGGCGCGCAGGGACGTAACCCTCGGCAGATGGCGGCCGGGGTCCTCAAGCCCGATCAAGCCTGTCTCCCGAGATGCAACCAGTAGCCTTCACGCCCACTCGGAAGGCTGCTCTGGGGCGGCTGGACCCCCCACGCAGGGTCCTCAAGCCCGATCAAGCCTGTCTCCCGGGATGCAACCAGTAGCCTTCACGCCCTCTCGGAAGGCTGCTCTGGGGCGGCTGGACCCCCCCACGCGTGGCCCTTTGCTTGCCTCGCGTGGCAACTCAGGTACACGGACCCAGCCCCCGGGCAGGTGGCGCTAGGGGCGTGGCTAGACCCAAGCCCGGGCCGGGAAGAGGGGCGGGAGCGTCGCGAGGGGACGTAACCCGCCGCAGGTGGCGGCCGGGGTCCTCAAGCCCGATCAAGCCTGTCTCCCGGGATGCAACCAGTAGCCTTCACGCCCACTCGGAAGGCTGCTCTGGGGCGGCTGGACCCCCCACGCGTGGCCCTTTGCGGGCCTCACATGGCAACTCAGGTACACCGACCCAGCCCCCAGGCAGGTGGCGCTAGGGGCGTGGCTAGACCCAAGCCCGGGCCGGGAAGAGGGGCGGGACCTGCGCGCGGGGACGTAACCCTCGGCAGATGGCGGCCGGGGTCCTCAAGCCCGATCAAGCCTGTCTCCCGGGATGCAACCAGTAGCCTTCACGCCCACTCGGAAGGCTGCTCTGGGGCGGCTGGACCCCCCACGCGTGGCCCTTTGCGGGCCTCGCGTGGCAACTCAGGTACACTGGCCCAGCCCCCGGGCAGGTGGCGCTAGGGGCGTGGCTAGACCCAAGCCCGGGCCGGGAAGAGGGGCGGGACCGGCGCGTGGGGACCTAACCCTCGGCACATGGCGGCCGGGGTCCTCAAGCCCGATCAAGCCTGTCTCCTGGGATGCAACCAGTAGCCTTCACGCCCACTCGGAAGGCTGCTCTTGGGCGGCTGGACCCCCAACGCGTGGCCCTTTGCGGGCCTAGCGTGGCAACTCAGGTACACAGGCCCAGCCCCCGGGCAGGTGGCGCTAGGGGAGTGGCTAGACCCAAGCCCGGGCCGGAAAGAGGGGCGGGACCGGTGCGCGGGGACGTAACCCTCGGCAGATGGCGGCCGGGGTCCTCAAGCCCGATCAAGCCTGTCTCCCGGGATGCATCCAGTAGCCTTCAAGCCCACTCGGAAGGCTGCTCTGGGGCGGCTGGACCCCCCACACGTGGCCCTTTGCGGGCCTCACGTGGCAACTCAGGTACACCAACCCAGCCCCCAGGCAGGTGGCGCTAGGGGAGTGGCTAGACCCAAGCCCGGGCCGGGAAGAGGGGCGGGACCTGCGCGGGGACCTAACCCTCGGCAGATGGCGGCCGGGGTCCTCAAGCCCGATCAAGCCTGTGTCCCGGGATGCAACCAGTAGCCTTCACGCCCACTCGGAAGGCTGCTCTGGGGCGGCTGGACCCCCCACGCGTGGCCCTTTGCGGGCCTAGCGTGGAAACTCAGCTACACCGACCCAGCCCCCGGGCAGGTGGCGCTAGGGGCGTGGCTAGACCCAAGCCCGGGCCGGGAAGAGGGGCGGGACCGGCGCGCTGGGACGTAACCCTCGGCACATGGCGGCCGGGGTCCTCAAGCCCAATCAAGCCTGTCTCCTGGGATGCAACCAGTAGCCTTCACGCCCACTCGGAAGGCTGCTCTGGGGCGGCTGGACCCCCTACGCGTGGCTCTTTGCTTGCCTCGCGTGGCAACTCAGGTACACCGACCCAGCCCCCGGGCAGGTGGCGCTAGGGGCGTGGCTAGACCCAAGCCCGGGCCGGGAAGAGGGGCGGGACCGGCGCGCGGGGACGTAACCCGCCGCAGGTGGCGGCCGGGGTCCTCAAGCACGATCAAGCCTGTCTCCCGGGATGCAACCAGTAGCCTTCACGCCCACTCGGAAGGCTGCTCTGGGGCGGCTGGACCCCCCACGCGTGGCCATTTGCGGGCCTCATATGGCAACTCAGGTACACCGACCCAGCCCCCAGGCAGGTGGCGCTAGGGGCGTGGCTAGACCCAAGCCCGGGCCGGGAAGAGGGGCGGGACCGGCGCGTGGGGACGTAACCCTCGGCAGATGGCGGCCGGGGTCCTCAAGCCTGATCAAGCCTGTCTCCCGGGATGCAACCAGTAGCCTTCACGCCCACTCGGAAGGCTGCTCTGGGGCGGCTGGACCCCCCACGCAGGGTCCTCAAGCCCGATCAAGCCTGTCTCCCGGGATGCAACCAGTAGCCTTCACGCCCTCTCGGAAGGCTGCTCTGGGGCGGCTGGACCCCCCACGCGTGGCCCTTTGCTTGCCTCGCGTTGCAACTCAGCTACACCGACCCAGCCCCCGGGCAGGTGGCGCTAGGGGCGTGGCTAGACCCAAGCCCGGGCCGGGAAGAGGGGCGGGACCGGCGCGTGGGGACGTAACCCTCGGCAGATGGCGGCCGGGGTCCTCAAGCCTGATCAAGCCTGTCTCCCGGGATGCAACCAGTAGCCTTCACGCCCACTCGGAAGGCTGCTCTGGGGCGGCTGGACCCCCCACGCAGGGTCCTCAAGCCCGATCAAGCCTGTCTCCCGGGATGCAACCAGTAGCCTTCACGCCCTCTCGGAAGGCTGCTCTGGGGCGGCTGGACCCCCCACGCGTGGCCCTTTGCTTGCCTCGCGTTGCAACTCAGCTACACCGACCCAGCCCCCGGGCAGGTGGCGCTAGGGGCGTGGCTAGACCCAAGCCCGGGCCGGGAAGAGGGGCGGGACCGGCGCGTGGGGACGTAACCCTCGGCAGATGGCGGCCGGGGTCCTCAAGCCTGATCAAGCCTGTCTCCCGGGATGCAACCAGTAGCCTTCACGCCCACTCGGAAGGCTGCTCTGGGGCGGCTGGACCCCCCACGCAGGGCCCTCAAGCCCGATCAAGCCTGTCTCCCGGGATGCAACCAGTAGCCTTCACGCCCTCTCGGAAGGCTGCTCTGGGGCGGCTGGACCCCCCACGCGTGGCCCTTTGCTTGCCTCGCGTTGCAACTCAGGTACACGGACCCAGCCCCCGGGCAGGTGGCGCTAGGGGCGTGGCTAGACCCAAGCCCGGGCCGGGAAGAGGGGCGGGACCGGCGCGTGGGGACGTAACCCTCGGCAGATGGCGGCCGGGGTCCTCAAGCCCGATCAAGCCTGTCTCGCGGGATGCAACCAGTAGCCTTCACGCCCACTCGGAAGGCTGCTCTGGGGCGGCTGGACCCCCAACGCGTAACCCTTTGCGGGCCTAGCGTGGCAACTCAGGTACACCGACCCAGCCCCCAGGCAGGTGGCGCTAGGGGCGTGGCTAGACCCAAGCCCGGGCCGGGAAGAGGGGCGGGACCTGCGCGGGGACCTAACCCTCGGCACATGGCGGCCGGGGTCCTCAAGCCCGATCAAGCCTGTCTCCCGGGATGCATCCAGTAGCCTTCACGCCCACTCGGAAGGCTGCTCTGGGGCGGCTGGACCCCCCACGCGTGGCCCTTTGCGGGCCTCGCGTGGCAACTCAGGTACACCGGCCCAGCCCCCGGGCAGGTGGCGCTAGGGGCGTGGCTAGACCCAAGCCCGGGCCGGGAAGAGGGGCGGGACCGGTGCGCGGGGACGTAACCCTCGGCACATGGCGGCCGGGGTCCTCAAGCCCGATCAAGCCTGTCTCCCGGGATGCAACCAGTAGCCTTCACGCCCACTCGGAAGGCTGCTCTGGGGCGGCTGGACCCCCACGCGTGGCCCTTTGCGGGCCTCACATGGCAACTCAGGTACACCGACCCAGCCCCCGGGCAGGTGGCGCTAGGGGCGTGGCTAGACCCAAGCCCGGGCCGGGAAGAGGGGCGGGACCGGCGGGCGGGGACCTAACCCTCGGCACATGGCGGCCGGGGTCCTCAAGCCCGATCAAGCCTGTCTCCTTGGATGCAACCAGTAGCCTTCACGCCCACTCGGAAGGCTGCTCTGGGGCGTCTGGAGCCCCCACGCGTGGCCCTTTGCGGGCCTAGCGTGGCAACTCAGGTACACCGACCCAGCCCCCGTGCAGGTGGCGCTAGGGGCGTGGCTAGACCCAAGCCCGGGTCGGGAAGAGGGGCGGGACCGGCACGTGGGCACGTAACCCTCAGGAGATCGCGGCCGGGGTCCTCAAGCCCGATCAAACCTGTCAACCGGGATGCAACCAGTAGCCTTCACGCCCACTCGGAAGGCTGCTCTGGGGCGGCTGGACCCCCCACGCGTGGCCCTTTGCGGGCCTAGCGTGGCAACTCAGGTACACCGGCCCAGCCCCCGGGCAGGTGGCGCTAGGGGCGTGGCTAGACCCAAGCCCGGGCTGGGAAGAGGGGCGGGACCGGCGCGCGGGGACCTAACCCTCGGCAGATGGCGGCCGGGGTCCTCAAGCCCGATCAAGCCTGTCTCCCGGGATGCAACCAGTAGCCTTCACGCCCACTCGGAAGGCTGCTCTGGGGCGGCTGGACCCCCCACGCAGGGTCCTCAAGCCCGATCAAGCCTGTCTCCCGGGATGCAACCAGTAGCCTTCACGCCCTCTCGGAAGGCTGCTCTGGGGCGGCTGGACCCCCCACGCGTGGCCCTTTGCTTGCCTCGCGTGGCAACTCAGGTACACCGACCCAGCCCCCGGGCAGGTGGCGCTAGGGGCGTGGCTAGACCCAAGCCCGGGCCGGGAAGAGGGGCGGGACCTGCGCGCGGGGACGTAACCCTCGGCAGATGGCGGCCGGGGTCCTCAAGCCCGATCAAGCCTGTCTCGCGGGATGCAACCAGTAGCCTTCACGCCCACTCGGAAGGCTGCTCTGGGGCGGCTGGACCCCCCACGCGTGGCCCTTTGCGGGCCTAGCGTGGCAACTCAGGTACACCGACCCAGCCCCCGGGCAGGTGGCGCTAGGGGCGTGGCTAGACCCAAGCCCGGGCCGGGAAGAGGGGCGGGACCGGCACGTGGGCACGTAACCCTCGGCAGATGGCGGCCGGGGTCCTCAAGCCCGATCAAGCCTGTCTCCCGGGATGCAACCAGTAGCCTTCACGCCCACTCGGAAGGCTGCTCTGGGGCGGCTGGACCCCCAACGCGTGGCCCTTTGTGGGCCTCACGTGGCAACTCAGGTACACCGACCCAGCCCCCAGGCAGGTGGCGCTAGGGGCGTGGCTAGACCCAAGCCCGGGCCGGGTAGAGGGGCGGGACCTGCGCGCGGGGACGTAACCCTCGGCAGATGGCGGCCGGGGTCCTCAAGCCCGATCAAGCCTGTCTCCCGGGATGCAACCAGTAGCCTTCATGCCCACTCGGAAGGCTGCTCTGGGGCGGCTGGACCCCCCACGCGTGGCCCTTTGCGGGACTCGCGTGGCCACTCAGCTACACCGACCCAGCCCCCGGGCAGGTGGCGCTAGGGGCGTGGCTAACCCAAGCCCGGGACTGGAAGAGGGGCGGGACTGGCACGTGGGGACGTAACCCTCGGCAGATGGCGGCCGGGGTCCTCAAGCCCGATCAAGCCTGTCTCCCGGGATGCATCCAGTAGCCTTCACGCCCACTCGGAAGGCTGCTCTGGGGCGGCTGGACCCCCCACGCAGGGCCCTCAAGCCCGATCAAGCCTGTCTCCCGGGATGCAACCAGTAGCCTTCACGCCCTCTCGGAAGGCTGCTCTGGGGCGGCTGGACCCCCCACGCGTGGCCCTTTGCTTGCCTCGCGTTGCAACTCAGGTACACGGACCCAGCCCCCGGGCAGGTGGCGCTAGGGGCGTGGCTAGACCCAAGCCCGGGCCGGGAAGAGGGGCGGGACCGGCGCGTGGGGACGTAACCCTCGGCAGATGGCGGCCGGGGTCCTCAAGCCCGATCAAGCCTGTCTCGCGGGATGCAACCAGTAGCCTTCACGCCCACTCGGAAGGCTGCTCTGGGGCGGCTGGACCCCCAACGCGTAACCCTTTGCGGGCCTAGCGTGGCAACTCAGGTACACCGACCCAGCCCCCAGGCAGGTGGCGCTAGGGGCGTGGCTAGACCCAAGCCCGGGCCGGAAGAGGGGCGGGACCTGGCGCGGGGACCTAACCCTCGGCACATGGCGGCCGGGGTCCTCAAGCCCGATCAAGCCTGTCTCCCGGGATGCATCCAGTAGCCTTCACGCCCACTCGGAAGGCTGCTCTGGGGCGGCTGGACCCCCCACGCGTGGCCCTTTGCGGGCCTCGCGTGGCAACTCAGGTACACCGGCCCAGCCCCCGGGCAGGTGGCGCTAGGGGCGTGGCTAGACCCAAGCCCGGGCCGGGAAGAGGGGCGGGACCGGTGCGCGGGGACGTAACCCTCGGCACATGGCGGCCGGGGTCCTCAAGCCCGATCAAGCCTGTCTCCCGGGATGCAACCAGTAGCCTTCACGCCCACTCGGAAGGCTGCTCTGGGGCGGCTGGACCCCCACGCGTGGCCCTTTGCGGGCCTCACATGGCAACTCAGGTACACCGACCCAGCCCCCGGGCAGGTGGCGCTAGGGGCGTGGCTAGACCCAAGCCCGGGCCGGGAAGAGGGGCGGGACCGGCGGGCGGGGACCTAACCCTCGGCACATGGCGGCCGGGGTCCTCAAGCCCGATCAAGCCTGTCTCCTTGGATGCAACCAGTAGCCTTCACGCCCACTCGGAAGGCTGCTCTGGGGCGTCTGGAGCCCCCACGCGTGGCCCTTTGCGGGCCTAGCGTGGCAACTCAGGTACACCGACCCAGCCCCCGTGCAGGTGGCGCTAGGGGCGTGGCTAGACCCAAGCCCGGGTCGGGAAGAGGGGCGGGACCGGCACGTGGGCACGTAACCCTCAGGAGATGGCGGCCGGGGTCCTCAAGCCCGATCAAACCTGTCAACCGGGATGCAACCAGTAGCCTTCACGCCCACTCGGAAGGCTGCTCTGGGGCGGCTGGACCCCCCACGCGTGGCCCTTTGCGGGCCTAGCGTGGCAACTCAGGTACACCGGCCCAGCCCCCGGGCAGGTGGCGCTAGGGGCGTGGCTAGACCCAAGCCCGGGCTGGGAAGAGGGGCGGGACCGGCGCGCGGGGACCTAACCCTCGGCAGATGGCGGCCGGGGTCCTCAAGCCCGATCAAGCCTGTCTCCCGGGATGCAACCAGTAGCCTTCACGCCCACTCGGAAGGCTGCTCTGGGGCGGCTGGACCCCCCACGCAGGGTCCTCAAGCCCGATCAAGCCTGTCTCCCGGGATGCAACCAGTAGCCTTCACGCCCTCTCGGAAGGCTGCTCTGGGGCGGCTGGACCCCCCACGCGTGGCCCTTTGCTTGCCTCGCGTGGCAACTCAGGTACACCGACCCAGCCCCCGGGCAGGTGGCGCTAGGGGCGTGGCTAGACCCAAGCCCGGGCCGGGAAGAGGGGCGGGACCTGCGCGCGGGGACGTAACCCTCGGCAGATGGCGGCCGGGGTCCTCAAGCCCGATCAAGCCTGTCTCGCGGGATGCAACCAGTAGCCTTCACGCCCACTCGGAAGGCTGCTCTGGGGCGGCTGGACCCCCCACGCGTGGCCCTTTGCGGGCCTAGCGTGGCAACTCAGGTACACCGACCCAGCCCCCGGGCAGGTGGCGCTAGGGGCGTGGCTAGACCCAAGCCCGGGCCGGGAAGAGGGGCGGGACCGGCACGTGGGCACGTAACCCTCGGCAGATGGCGGCCGGGGTCCTCAAGCCCGATCAAGCCTGTCTCCCGGGATGCAACCAGTAGCCTTCACGCCCACTCGGAAGGCTGCTCTGGGGCGGCTGGACCCCCAACGCGTGGCCCTTTGTGGGCCTCACGTGGCAACTCAGGTACACCGACCCAGCCCCCAGGCAGGTGGCGCTAGGGGCGTGGCTAGACCCAAGCCCGGGCCGGGTAGAGGGGCGGGACCTGCGCGCGGGGACGTAACCCTCGGCAGATGGCGGCCGGGGTCCTCAAGCCCGATCAAGCCTGTCTCCCGGGATGCAACCAGTAGCCTTCATGCCCACTCGGAAGGCTGCTCTGGGGCGGCTGGACCCCCCACGCGTGGCCCTTTGCGGGACTCGCGTGGCCACTCAGCTACACCGACCCAGCCCCCGGGCAGGTGGCGCTAGGGGCGTGGCTAACCCAAGCCCGGGACTGGAAGAGGGGCGGGACTGGCACGTGGGGACGTAACCCTCGGCAGATGGCGGCCGGGGTCCTCAAGCCCGATCAAGCCTGTCTCCCGGGATGCATCCAGTAGCCTTCACGCCCACTCGGAAGGCTGCTCTGGGGCGGCTGGACCCCCCACGCGTGGCCCTTTGCGGGCCCCACATGGCAACTCAGGTACACAGACCCAGCCCCCGGGCAGGTGGCACTAGGGGCGTGGCTAGACCCAAGCCCGGGCCGGGAAGAGGGGCGGGACCGGCGGGCGGGGACGTAACCCTCGGCAGATGGCGGCCGGGGTCCTCAAGCCCGATCAAGCGTGTCTCCTGGGATGCAACCAGTAGCCTTCACGCCCACTCGGAAGGCTGCTCTTGGGCGGGTGGACCCCCCACACGTGGCCCTTTGCGGGCCTCACGTGGCAACTCAGGTACACCGACCCAGCCCCCGGGCAGGTGGCGCTAGGGGCGTGGCTAGACCCAAGGCCGGGACTGGAAGAGGGGCGGGACTGGCACGTGGGGATGAAACCCTCGGCAGATGGCGGCCGGGGTCCTCAAGCCCGATCAAGCCTGTCTCCCGGGATGCATCCAGTAGCCTTCACGCCCACTCGGAAGGCTGCTCTGGGGCGGCTGGACCCCCCACGCGTGGCCCTTTGCGGGCCTAGCGTGGCAACTCAGCTACACCGACCCAGCCCCCGGGCAGGTGGCGCTAGGGGCGTGGCTAGACCCAAGCCCGGGCCGGGAGGAGGGGGGGGACCAGCGCGCGGGGACCTAACCCTCGGCAGATGGCGGCCGGGGTCCTCAAGCCCGATCAAGCCTGTCTCCCGGGATGCATCCAATAGCCTTCACGCTCACTCGGAAGGCTGCTCTGGGGCGGCTGGACCCCCAACGCGTAACCCTTTGCGGGCCTAGCGTGGCAACTCAGGTACACTGACCCAGCCCCCGGGCAGGTGGCGCTAGGGGCGTGGCTAGACCCAAGCCCGGGCCGGGAAGAGGGGCGGGACTGGCACGTGGGGACGTAACCCTCGGCAGATGGCGGCCGGGGTCCTCAAGCCCGATCAAGCCTGTCTCCCGGGATGCAACCAGTAGCCTTCACGCCCACTCGGAAGGCTGCTCTGGGGCGGCTGGACCCCCACGCGTGGCCCTTTGCGGGCCTCGCGTGGCAACTCAGGTACACCGACCCAGCCCCCGGGCAGGTGGCGCTAGGGGCGTGGCTAGACCCAAGCCTGGGCCGGGAAGAGGGGCGGGATCTGCGCGCAGGGACATAACCCTCGGCAGATGGCGGCCGGGGTCCTCAAGCCTGATCAAGCCTGTCTCCCGGGATGCATCCAGTAGCCTTCACGCCCACTCGGAAGGCTGCTCTGGGGCGGCTGGACCCCCCACGCGTGGCCCTTTGCGGGACTCGCGTGGCAACTCAGGTACACCGACCCAGCCCCCAGGCAGGTGGCGCTAGGGGCGTGGCTAGACCCAAGCCCGGGCCGGGAAGAGGGGCGGGACCTGCGCGCGGGGACGTAACCCTCGGCAGATGGCGGCCGGGGTCCTCAAGCCCGATCAAGCCTGTCTCCTGGGATGCAACCAGTAGCCTTCCCGCCCACTCGGAAGGCTGCTCTGGGGCGGCTGGACCCCCCACGCGTGGCCCTTTGCGGGCCTCACATGGCAACTCAGGTACACCGACCCAGCCCCCAGGCAGGTGGCGCTAGGGGCGTGGCTAGACCCAAGCCCGGGCCGGGAAGAGGGGCGGGACCAGCGCGCGGGGACCTAAACCTCGGCAGATGGCGGCCGGGGTCCTCAAGCCCGATCAAGCCTGTCTCCCGGGATGCAACCAGTAGCCTTCACGCCCACTCGGAAGGCTGCTCTGGGGCGGCTGGACCCCCCACGCGTGGCCCTTTGCGGGCCTAGCGTGGCCACTCAGCTACACCGACCCAGCCCCCGGGCAGGTGGCGCTAGGGGCGTGGCTAGACCCAATCCCGGGACTGGAAGAGGGGCGGGACTGGCACGTGGGGATGTAACCCTCGGCAGATGGCGGCCGGGGTCCTCAAGCCCGATCAAGCCTGTCTCCCGGGATGCATCCAGTAGCCTTCACGCCCACTCGGAAGGCTGCTCTGGGGCGGCTGGACCCCCCACGCGTGGCCCTTTGCGGGCCTAGCGTGGCAACTCAGGTACACCGACCCAGCCCCCGGGCAGGTGGCGCTAGGGGCGTGGCTAGACCCAAGCCCGGGCCGGGAAGAGGGGCGGGACCTGCGCGCGGGGACCTAACCCTCGGCACATGGCGGCCGGGGTCCTCAAGCCCGATCAAGCCTGTCTCCTTGGATGCAACCAGTAGCCTTCACGCCCACTCGGAAGGCTGCTCTTGGGCGGCTGGACCCCCAACGCGTGGCCCTTTGCGGGCCTAGCGTGGCAACTCAGGTACACAGGCCCAGCCCCCGGGCAGGTGGCGCTAGGGGAGTTGCTAGACCCAAGCCCGGGCCGGAAAGAGGGGCGGGACCGGCACGTGGGCACGTAACCCTCGGCAGATGGCGGCCGGGGTCCTCAAGCCCGATCAAGCCTGTCTCCCGGGATGCATCCAGTAGCCTTCAAGCCCACTCGGAAGACTGCTCTGGGGCGGCTGGACCCCCCACACGTGGCCCTTTGCGGGCCTCACGTGGCAACTCAGGTACACCGACCCAGCCCCCGGGCAGGTGGCGCTAGGGGCGTGGCTAGACCCAAGCCCGGGCCGGGAAGAGGGGCGGGACCTGCGCGCGGGGACGTAACCCTCGGCA
Source organism: Ochotona curzoniae (assembly GCF_017591425.1). Lineage (NCBI taxonomy): Eukaryota > Metazoa > Chordata > Mammalia > Lagomorpha > Ochotonidae > Ochotona > Ochotona curzoniae. The sequence continues at coordinate 76,352 of NW_024465606.1, forward strand.
CATGGCGGCCGGGGTCCTCAAGCCCGATCAAGCCTGTCTCCCGGGATGCAACCAGTAGCCTTCACGCCCACTCGGAAGGCTACTCTGGGGCGGCTGGACCCCCCACGCGTGGCCCTTTGCGGGCCTAGCGTGGAAACTCAGCTACACCGACCCAGCCCCCGGGCAGGTGGCGCTAGGGGCGTGGCTAGACCCAAGCCCGGGCCGGGAAGAGGGGCGGGACCGGCACGTGGGGACGTAACCCTCGGCAGATGGTGGCCGGGGTCCTCAAGCCCGATCAAGCCTGTCTCCCGGGATGCAACCAGTAGCCTTCACGCCCACTCGGAAGGCTGCTCTGGGGCGGCTGGACCCCCCACGCGTGGCCCTTTGCGGGCCTCGCGTGGCAACTCAGGTACACCAACCCAGCCCCCGGGCAGGTGGCGCTAGGGGCGTGGCTAGACCCAAGCCCGGGCCGGGAAGAGGGGCGGGACCGGCGCGCGGGGACCTAACCCTCGGCAGATGGCGGCCGGGGTCCTCAAGCCCGATCAAGCCTGTCTCCTGGGATGCAACCAGTAGCCTTCACGCCCACTCGGAAGGCTGCTCTGGGGCGTCTGGACCCCCCACGCGTGGCCCTTTGCGGGCCTAGCGTGGCAACTCAGGTACACCGACCCAGCCCCCGTGCAGGTGGCGCTAGGGGCGTGGCTAGACCCAAGCCCGGGTCGGGAAGAGGGGCGGGACCGGCACGTGGGCACGTAACCCTCAGGAGATGGCGGCCGGGGTCCTCAAGCCCGATCAAACCTGTCAACCGGGATGCAACCAGTAGCCTTCACGCCCACTCGGAAGGCTGCTCTGGGGCGGCTGGACCCCCCACGCGTGGCCCTTTGCGGGCCTAGCGTGGCAACTCAGGTACACCGGCCCAGCCCCCGGGCAGGTGGCGCTAGGGGCGTGGCTAGACCCAAGCCCGGGCTGGGAAGAGGGGCGGGACCGGCGCGCGGGGACCTAACCCTCGGCAGATGGCGGCCGGGGTCCTCAAGCCCGATCAAGCCTGTCTCCCGGGATGCAACCAGTAGCCTTCACGCCCACTCGGAAGGCTGCTCTGGGGCGGCTGGACTCCCCACGCAGGGTCCTCAAGCCCGATCAAGCCTGTCTCCCGGGATGCAACCAGTAGCCTTCACGCCCTCTCGGAAGGCTGCTCTGGGGCGGCTGGACCCCCCACGCGTGGCCCTTTGCTTGCCTCGCGTGGCAACTCAGGTACACCGACCCAGCCCCCGGGCAGGTGGCGCTAGGGGCGTGGCTAGACCCAAGCCCGGGCCGGGAAGAGGGGCGGGACCTGCACGCGGAGACGTAACCCTCGGCAGATGGCGGCCGGGGTCCTCAAGCCCGATCAAGCCTGTCTCGCGGGATGCAACCAGTAGCCTTCACGCCCACTCGGAAGGCTGCTCTGGGGCGGCTGGACCCCCCACGCGTGGCCCTTTGCGGGCCTAGCGTGGCAACTCAGGTACACCGACCCAGCCCCCGGGCAGGTGGCGCTAGGGGCGTGGCTAGACCCAAGCCCGGGCCGGGAAGAGGGGCGGGACCGGCACGTGGGCACGTAACCCTCAGGAGATGGCGGCCGGGGTCCTCAAGCCCGATCAAGCCTGTCTCCCGGGATGCAACCAGTAGCCTTCACGCCCACTCGGAAGGCTGCTCTGGGGCGGCTGGACCCCCCACGCGTGGCCCTTTGCGGGCCTCACATGGCAACTCAGGTACACCGACCCAGCCCCCAGGCAGGTGGCGCTAGGGGCATGGCTAGACCCAAGCCCGGGCCGGGTAGAGGGGCGGGACCTGCGCGCGGGGACGTAACCCTCGGCAGATGGCGGCCGGGGTCCTCAAGCCCGATCAAGCCTGTCTCCTGGGATGCAACCAGTAGCCTTCATGCCCACTCGGAAGGCTGCTCTGGGGCGGCTGGACCCCCCACGCGTGGCCCTTTGCGGGACTCGCGTGGCCACTCAGCTACACCGACCCAGCCCCCGGGCAGGTGGCGCTAGGGGCGTGGCTAGACCCAAGCCCGGGACTGGAAGAGGGGCGGGACTGGCACGTGGGGACGTAACCCTCGGCAGATGGCGGCCGGGGTCCTCAAGCCCGATCAAGCCTGTCTCCCGGGATGCATCCAGTAGCCTTCACGCCCACTCGGAAGGCTGCTCTGGGGCGGCTGGACCCCCCACGCGTGGCCCTTTGCGGGCCCCACATGGCAACTCAGGTACACCGACCCAGCCCCCGGGCAGGTGGCGCTAGGGGCGTGGCTAGACCCAAGCCCGGGCCGGGAAGAGGGGCGGGACCGGCGGGCGGGGACCTAACCCTCGGCACATGGCGGCCGGGGTCCTCAAGCCCGATCAAGCGTGTCTCCTGGGATGCAACCAGTAGCCTTCACGCCCACTCGGAAGGCTGCTCTTGGGCGGGTGGACCCCCCACACGTGGCCCTTTGCGGGCCTCACGTGGCAACTCAGGTACACCGACCCAGCCCCCGGGCAGGTGGCGCTAGGGGCGTGGCTAGACCCAAGGCCGGGACTGGAAGAGGGGCGGGACTGGCACGTGGGGATGTAACCCTCGGCAGATGGCGGCCGGGGTCCTCAAGCCCGATCAAGCCTGTCTCCCGGGATGCATCCAGTAGCCTTCACGCCCACTCGGAAGGCTGCTCTGGGGCGGCTGGACCCCCCACGCGTGGCCCTTTGCGGGCCTAGCGTGGCAACTCAGGTACACCGACCCAGCCCCCGGGCAGGTGGCGCTAGGGGCGTGGCTAGACCCAAGCCCGGGCCGGGAGGAGGGGGGGGACCAGCGCGCGGGGACCTAACCCTCGGCAGATGGCGGCCGGGGTCCTCAAGCCCGATCAAGCCTGTCTCCCGGGATGCATCCAATAGCCTTCACGCTCACTCGGAAGGCTGCTCTGGGGCGGCTGGACCCCCAACGCGTAACCCTTTGCGGGCCTAGCGTGGCAACTCAGGTACACTGACCCAGCCCCCGGGCAGGTGGCGCTAGGGGCGTGGCTAGACCCAAGCCCGGGCCGGGAAGAGGGGCGGGACCGGCACGTGGGGACGTAACCCTCGGCAGATGGCGGCCGGGGTCCTCAAGCCCGATCAAGCCTGTCTCCCGGGATGCAACCAGTAGCCTTCACGCCCACTCGGAAGGCTGCTCTGGGGCGGCTGGACCCCCCACGCGTGGCCCTTTGCGGGCCTCACATGGCAACTCAGGTACACCGACCCAGCCCCCAGGCAGGTGGCGCTAGGGGCGTGGCTAGACCCAAGCCCGGGCCGGGTAGAGGGGCGGGACCTGCGCGCGGGGACGTAACCCTCGGCAGATGGCGGCCGGGGTCCTCAAGCCCGATCAAGCCTGTCTCCCGGGATGCAACCAGTAGCCTTCATGCCCACTCGGAAGGCTGCTCTGGGGCGGCTGGACCCCCCACGCGTGGCCCTTTGCGGGACTCGCGTGGCCACTCAGCTACACCGACCCAGCCCCCGGGCAGGTGGCGCTAGGGGCGTGGCTAGACCCAAGCCCGGGACTGGAAGAGGGGCGGGACTGGCACGTGGGGACGTAACCCTCGGCAGATGGCGGCCGGGGTCCTCAAGCCCGATCAAGCCTGTCTCCCGGGATGCATCCAGTAGCCTTCACGCCCACTCGGAAGGCTGCTCTGGGGCGGCTGGACCCCCCACGCGTGGCCCTTTGCGGGCCCCACATGGCAACTCAGGTACACAGACCCAGCCCCCGGGCAGGTGGCACTAGGGGCGTGGCTAGACCCAAGCCCGGGCCGGGAAGAGGGGCGGGACCGGCGGGCGGGGACCTAACCCTCGGCACATGGCGGCCGGGGTCCTCAAGCCCGATCAAGCGTGTCTCCTGGGATGCAACCAGTAGCCTTCACGCCCACTCGGAAGGCTGCTCTTGGGCGGGTGGACCCCCCACACGTGGCCCTTTGCGGGCCTCACGTGGCAACTCAGGTACACCGACCCAGCCCCCGGGCAGGTGGCGCTAGGGGCGTGGCTAGACCCAAGGCCGGGACTGGAAGAGGGGCGGGACTGGCACGTGGGGATGTAACCCTCGGCAGATGGCGGCCGGGGTCCTCAAGCCCGATCAAGCCTGTCTCCCGGGATGCAACCAGTAGCCTTCACGCCCACTCGGAAGGCTGCTCTGGGGCGGCTGGACCCCCCACGCGTGGCCCTTTGCGGGCCTCGCGTGGCAACTCAGGTACACCAACCCAGCCCCCGGGCAGGTGGCGCTAGGGGCGTGGCTAGACCCAAGCCCGGGCCGGGAAGAGGGGCGGGACCGGCGCGCGGGGACCTAACCCTCGGCAGATGGCGGCCGGGGTCCTCAAGCCCGATCAAGCCTGTCTCCTGGGATGCAACCAGTAGCCTTCACGCCCACTCGGAAGGCTGCTCTGGGGCGTCTGGACCCCCCACGCGTGGCCCTTTGCGGGCCTAGCGTGGCAACTCAGGTACACCGACCCAGCCCCCGTGCAGGTGGCGCTAGGGGCGTGGCTAGACCCAAGCCCGGGTCGGGAAGAGGGGCGGGACCGGCACGTGGGCACGTAACCCTCAGGAGATGGCGGCCGGGGTCCTCAAGCCCGATCAAACCTGTCAACCGGGATGCAACCAGTAGCCTTCACGCCCACTCGGAAGGCTGCTCTGGGGCGGCTGGACCCCCCACGCGTGGCCCTTTGCGGGCCTAGCGTGGCAACTCAGGTACACCGGCCCAGCCCCCGGGCAGGTGGCGCTAGGGGCGTGGCTAGACCCAAGCCCGGGCTGGGAAGAGGGGCGGGACCGGCGCGCGGGGACCTAACCCTCGGCAGATGGCGGCCGGGGTCCTCAAGCCCGATCAAGCCTGTCTCCCGGGATGCAACCAGTAGCCTTCACGCCCACTCGGAAGGCTGCTCTGGGGCGGCTGGACCCCCCACGCAGGGTCCTCAAGCCCGATCAAGCCTGTCTCCCGGGATGCAACCAGTAGCCTTCACGCCCTCTCGGAAGGCTGCTCTGGGGCGGCTGGACCCCCCACGCGTGGCCCTTTGCTTGCCTCGCGTGGCAACTCAGGTACACCGACCCAGCCCCCGGGCAGGTGGCGCTAGGGGCGTGGCTAGACCCAAGCCCGGGCCGGGAAGAGCGGCGGGACCTGCACGCGGAGACGTAACCCTCGGCAGATGGCGGCCGGGGTCCTCAAGCCCGATCAAGCCTGTCTCGCGGGATGCAACCAGTAGCCTTCACGCCCACTCGGAAGGCTGCTCTGGGGCGGCTGGACCCCCCACGCGTGGCCCTTTGCGGGCCTAGCGTGGCAACTCAGGTACACCGACCCAGCCCCCGGGCAGGTGGCGCTAGGGGCGTGGCTAGACCCAAGCCCGGGCCGGGAAGAGGGGCGGGACCGGTGCGCGGGGACGTAACCCTCGGCACATGGCGGCCGGGGTCCTCAAGCCCGATCAAGCCTGTCTCCCGGGATGCAACCAGTAGCCTTCACGCCCACTCGGAAGGCTGCTCTGGGGCGGCTGGACCCCCCACGCGTGGCCCTTTGCGGGCCTCACATGGCAACTCAGGTACACCGACCCAGCCCCCAGGCAGGTGGCGCTAGGGGCATGGCTAGACCCAAGCCCGGGCCGGGTAGAGGGGCGGGACCTGCGCGCGGGGACGTAACCCTCGGCAGATGGCGGCCGGGGTCCTCAAGCCCGATCAAGCCTGTCTCCCGGGATGCAACCAGTAGCCTTCATGCCCACTCGGAAGGCTGCTCTGGGGCGGCTGGACCCCCCACGCGTGGCCCTTTGCGGGACTCGCGTGGCCACTCAGCTACACCGACCCAGCCCCCGGGCAGGTGGCGCTAGGGGCGTGGCTAGACCCAAGCCCGGGACTGGAAGAGGGGCGGGACTGGCACGTGGGGACGTAACCCTCGGCAGATGGCGGCCGGGGTCCTCAAGCCCGATCAAGCCTGTCTCCCGGGATGCATCCAGTAGCCTTCACGCCCACTCGGAAGGCTGCTCTGGGGCGGCTGGACCCCCCACGCGTGGCCCTTTGCGGGCCCCACATGGCAACTCAGGTACACAGACCCAGCCCCCGGGCAGGTGGCGCTAGGGGCGTGGCTAGACCCAAGCCCGGGCCGGGAAGAGGGGCGGGACCGGCGGGCGGGGACCTAACCCTCGGCACATGGCGGCCGGGGTCCTCAAGCCCGATCAAGCGTGTCTCCTGGGATGCAACCAGTAGCCTTCACGCCCACTCGGAAGGCTGCTCTTGGGCGGGTGGACCCCCCACACGTGGCCCTTTGCGGGCCTCACGTGGCAACTCAGGTACACCGACCCAGCCCCCGGGCAGGTGGCGCTAGGGGCGTGGCTAGACCCAAGGCCGGGACTGGAAGAGGGGCGGGACTGGCACGTGGGGATGTAACCCTCGGCAGATGGTGGCCGGGGTCCTCAAGCCCGATCAAGCCTGTCTCCCGGGATGCATCCAGTAGCCTTCACGCCCACTCGGAAGGCTGCTCTGGGGCGGCTGGACCCCCCACGCGTGGCCCTTTGCGGGCCTAGCGTGGCAACTCAGGTACACCGACCCAGCCCCCGGGCAGGTGGCGCTAGGGGCGTGGCTAGACCCAAGCCCGGGCCGGGAGGAGGGGGGGGACCAGCGCGCGGGGACCTAACCCTCGGCAGATGGCGGCCGGGGTCCTCAAGCCCGATCAAGCCTGTCTCCCGGGATGCATCCAGTAGCCTTCACGCCCACTCGGAAGGCTGCTCTGGGGCGGCTGGACCCCCCACGCGTGGCCCTTTGCGGGCCTCACATGGCAACTCAGGTACACCGACCCAGCCCCCAGGCAGGTGGCGCTAGGGGCGTGGCTAGACCCAAGCCCGGGCCGGGAAGAGGGGCGGGACCAGCGCGCGGGGACCTAAACCTCGGCAGATGGCGGCCGGGGTCCTCAAGCCCGATCAAGCCTGTCTCCCGGGATGCAACCAGTAGCCTTCACGCCCACTCGGAAGGCTGCTCTGGGGCGGCTGGACCCCCAACGCGTGGCCCTTTGCGGGCCTAGCGTGGCCACTCAGCTACACCGACCCAGCCCCCGGGCAGGTGGCGCTAGGGGCGTGGCTAGACCCAATCCCGGGACTGGAAGAGGGGCGGGACTGGCACGTGGGGATGTAACCCTCGGCAGATGGCGGCCGGGGTCCTCAAGCCCGATCAAGCCTGTCTCCCGGGATGCAT